>NC_048293.1:27128118-27273276 GCF_009762535.1 Notolabrus celidotus
TCCCTCTTCTTGTTGCATGTTGTTCCACACCTCCATTTCCTCTCTGTCTCTTCTCCCTGATGAACTCTGCAGCCGGGTTGTGGGCGCTCTTTATGCTTGCTTTGGTACCAACAGTGGAGCATAAAGTGACTCTCCTCTTCTCTTACCTACTTCCTCTCCTCTTTTCCTACCTTCCTTCTTTCCTCGTGTCCCCTCCTGTTCCCTCAGTTTGACCCTGGGTGGAGTAAGCATCGATAAGTCGGACCCCTCCACTGTGGAAGCTCTGTCCGGTCAGACGGTGGTTCTTCCCTGCAGAGTCAGCCCATCACCGTCCTCCACTACTATCGTGGAGTGGAGGAGAGACGGCACCCCTCTGTCTCATAACAGGTACACACACACACATTCACTCACACACACACTCACAAACACACACACTTCCTGTCCATCAGTGTGACGTACTCCTCTTCTCTCCAGGCATCACCAGCAGCCCAACGGCTCCCTCTTAGTCGGTCCTCTCACTCAGTCAGACTCCGGTTGGTTCCTGTGTTTGGCGACTCGAGGGCGTGAGAGGGATCACCGCTACATCTACCTGTCTGTCACAGGTGAGGTCACACCTCTGCTTCTTTATTCTACAGTCAAACAAACATAAGTCAGTCTGTGTCTGCATAGTGCATGAGGGTCCCCGTATCAGACAGTTAGAAGCTTTCTTTGGATTTGAACGATGCAGCACATTTTCTTTAGTCTCAAAGATTTTCATGTGAATCCGTTTGATTTAAAAAGGTTTAAAAAGTTCTGATCTCATGATGGTCTGCAGCATTTTCAGATTCCTTCGTATCAGGAACCGAGTTGTGGAATAATCGCACCGACCTAGCTTAGTGGTTGAGTTGCGCCTCATGTATGGACCCCTTTCACTTAACATTACAGTGTGCTGTTTGACTCCGAGCTTTGTTTTGATGCCCAGGTTCATTTGATTTTTATGTCATCAATTGTATTTAATTTTACATGTCTGAGCCTCTGTTTCATTGTATTTGTTTTGTCTTGTTTATACATTTAAAAAGTTACAAATGAAGGGGCGCTGCTGGCCTAGTGGTCTAAGCGCCCCACATACAGAGGCCACAGTCCTCGTCGCAGGGGTCGCCGGTTCAATTCCCAGCTGTGACCATTTCCTGCATGTCTTCCTCCACTCTCTGCTCCCCACATCTCCTGTCTCTCTTCAGCTGTCCTATCAAATAAAGGCAAAAAGCCCAGATGCTCATTCATCTTTCTTTTTCATTGATTATTGAGAGAAACTTTCCTCACATTTAATAAAAACCTCTCCTCAGTCGAGCTAGTTGGGGTCAGGTTTGGTCAAAACTGGGATTCGACCCCCTTTAACCCCAATTAGTCCACAACAGGAAATTAGATCAGATTACTGAGGCTCTGATGTCAGAGATGATGATATCACAGGTTGTCAAGATGAAGCCTGAAAAGTAGTTAGCTGTTCTTTACGCATGACGTGCTAATGTGACGTTATGTAAGTGAATTATGGCAGAGTGTTCACCAGAGGATGTGTGTGTGTGTGTGTGTGTGTGTGTAGAGGGATCACCTCCTCTGGCTCCCACCTTACTGCCCGGAGACAGTCCCGTCCGTCGGTAAGAACTCTCTCTCTCTCTCTTCATCTCTTCTTTAATCTTTAATATTTCATGTCTTGAAGTATTCGTGATGTAAGACGCTGTGAATGATCCTCTCAGGTTCAGCATCGAGCGCTCCAGCTCCTCTCTGCTGGAGATGCGTTCAGGACAAACAGCCAGACTGAGCTGCAGGGTCGTTCCTCCGTCCGCTCTGCAGTCCGTCAACATTCAGTGGACGAAAGACGGACAGACCATCCGCGACTCCAGGTACTCACATCACCACTTCCTGCTCAGCTTACCTGGTTTCACTTCCAGAAATACTTGAAGGTCAATAAGAGAAGTTATTTTAACTCAAGGTGTTTATATTTGGAGAGCAAATCATTTTATGAACTCAAAATTTAAATAACTATTCTTTTATTTCAATTCTCAGATATGGACAGTTGCAATATGAGGGTGAGGTGTCTTAACTCCTCTCCTCATCGCTCCCTCTTGTGTATTTGTGAGGCAGAGTTCAGTGTGACAGATTTCTGTTTGGATACTTTCAACGTGTCAAAGTCTCACTGGCTGTTTTTTAAAGTTTCCTACCCCAGGTCTGATCTAAACAAACTCACACATGATGATCTTTGGAGTGTGAGGAGGTGCTGTAGATGAATCCATCCAACAGCAGTATACAGAGGAGCTCAAATGCAGCTTTTAAAACTGACATGTAAAAGTAAAACACTGGGGCAGGGATCTTTCTGCAGCATCAGGACCGCTCTTACTTCTACTTAACTCTTTGTGCATTGCTGTGATAGTTTCCTTCCTGCTGTGTTTCAGGTATACTCAACATTCAGACGGCACGCTGATCATTGGCCCTCTGAGGTCAGGCGACGCCGGCGTCTTCACCTGCACGGCCTCGTCCCAGCAGCAGCTGGAGCAGAGACAGCTGCAGCTCAAAGTCCAAAGTGAGTTTCAATCATCATGTCTCAGTGACAAGTGATGCTGGTGTTGTTATTGCACTCTGTCACCAGCAGAGGTCAGTGTATCTCTGTGTTATGACTGTTACAGGTTGAACTCCACTGCAGGACTTCTGAGAGTCCATGAGAGTGTTTAATGTTTCATGTTCTGGTTCTGCAGCCGACCTGAAGATCACCACAGCTCCCAACAACATCGTGGTGTCTGAAGGCAGCACGGCTCTGCTGCCCTGCGTGGTGTCAGGAGACAACGTCAACATCGGCTGGTCCAGGTGAGAACTCGCATCTCCGTCACGTACGCTCGCGTTTATCCTGTCAGAGCTGAAGATGAATGGATGATAACGAATGCATGCTAGAACATGTTATTAAAGGGGAAGAAGTGAAATGAACGAATGACAAAAACTAAATGAAAAGAAGACCTGCAGTCATCAGAGTCCTCCTCACTACCTGCTGCATATTCTGAAGCCTCTTTAATCCTCTCAGTTACTTTCAATTAAAACATCAACAGTTGCTGGTTTCAGCTTCCTACATTCAAACATGTGCAGGTATTTAGTATGTCATGAGGAGTCTTTGGGTGTTTTTGAGCTTTAAAGACACAATTTAAATATGACACATCCGATTCTTTCAACCACTTCCTATAAATGATACTATTAGATGAAGTTAGGCTTGCATTGGTATGCACACTACAACAATTGGGTTGTATATCATGCATTTTTGGCTCACTTAAAATATTGAATTTTACCTTATTAAGATAAAACTTTTGAAAAAATGTACAAATGAGCTTTTTTTTACACTTGAATCCGACTCTTTTCATTCCTCAAAGTGTCACTGTAACTCTCAATCATTGTGTTTAACTCTGACATACTCGTGAAATCTTCAGACTTCATCTCGACTGATGCAACCATCAAATAAGAAACCTAACATCTGTTAAAGAGACACGAATAAAGTGAACTTTTACTTGCAGGAACTGACTTTAAAAAGAGCTACAGACCGTTTATGGTTGGTAAAAAACAAACAAAATGTCTTTCTTCAAACTGAAAACAAGTTCATTGGAATTCAACAGGATTTCTTTGTATCTTAAATCAGGTTATAACAGGAGAAGCAGGAGAAGCTTGAACCTGCAGGAAGTTAAACTGTGTCCATAGAGTTACTTTAAATACACACGTCTTTTAGACATTTCTCTGTCTTCTGATTTTATTCTGCACTCAGCTCCTGTAGATATTAATTTCAGGTAAAACTTGAGAGCATGGAGCATCAGGAGAGAGGTAGGTACACTCATGGACCAAAGCTGACTTTCTTCTGTCTCCTGTCTCTCTCTGTAGAAACGGCATCCCGGTGCGTCCCGATGGTCGTAACATCCTCACCTCGTCTGACGGCAGCCTGATCCTGAACAACGTGAAGCCTTCAGACGAGGGAACGTACACCTGCAACGCTTACACCGGGATCTACTCTGTGAGCGCCACGGCTGAAGTCAGAGTCACTAAAGAAACACAAGGAGGTGAGAGGAACACTCTGATGGTTTAAGCTTCTGTTATCAGCAGATTTTATCAGATACAATCACAAGTAAGACGCTCCAGAGTCACATAAAGGATCACAGGATGATTTTACTTTGCAGAGCCACACAGTGTCCCTGTTTGTTATTGATTGTGTGAGTTACAGACAGAGGATAACTGTCTTTAAATCATCTCAGGTGGTGACGTTCCTCCAGAGTGCGTGGACCAGCCCGAGCTCGCCAACTGTGAGCTGATCGTCTACGCCCGACTCTGCTCCAACTCGTACTACTCCAGTTTCTGCTGCGCCAGCTGCACCCGACACTCACAGAGGAACAAAAGGTTCGGCCGGCAGGGTTAAAGCTGCAGACGTTTTTTTTAAAGACTCTGTTTGAAACATTGAAGCCGTTTTTATGGACTGCATTTATATAAAACAGAAAAAAACCTTCCAACACTGAACACCTGCGATCGCCAAAAGGACTCCAGACACAGAAATCTGACCTGTTTGAGGTCATACAGGGATATTACAGGGACTGATGGCTGTAGATATGAATCTATGAAGAAGGCCTTTTTACCTGCTGCGTTTAAAAAAAGCCTTTAAATGAAAAGTACCACTGTAACAATCAGCTGACTGTGTTTCTCTTGTCTTTGAATAAGTTATTTACTCCGTGGATCTACTGAACATGTTCTCTGTTTTCTAGAGAATGATGATTTCAAGGATTTAACATGTAAATCCAGTAAAACGCTCAACCCTCTGCCGTGCTCTTTGACCTCTCATGTTTTTTTAATCAACACTTTCTCTGTTCAAGTGTTTCCTGTCTGCGCTGTTTATTTTTTATGTAATTATTTGATAATAAAAAAGATATTTTGATTAAAAAAATTGAAGTTTGTGTGAGTTGAATATGACTTGATGTTCCAGTCTGCACCACAAGCTGCAGCTGCTCCACACCTGGATGCCTGTTTTTAAGGGTTTTGCACATGGAGATGGTGAAGTAAGTATGACAGAAACATCATATGTATGTTGCGGTTTCACAGACAAGGTTTCCTGTTTTTGTGACACAAACATCTGGAAGAAAAGAAGGGTTACATCTTCAGTTTGAAGGTCTCTGCTGGTGGAAAATAAAGCTATAAACTGATGAGCAGTGCTGGGACATAACAAGGTAACACACTCACTGTTATTCTTATGTAGCTTATAGCAGGTTCCCAAACTTTTCAGCCCACGACCCCCACTGTCCCTCAAAGTGATTTAATGTGGCTTCATTTAGCTGGTCTGCAGAAAATGACACTCCCTATATGAGCATGTGTCTGTGTTTCCTGTGCCTTTATGAATTAACCTGCTGCTACTGATGCTTTAGATCAGTGGTGTCCAAACTTTTTTCAAAGAGGGCCACTTTTGATGTTGTCAGACTGCCTCAGGGCCAGCGGCTCCTACCGAGACTTAGGCATCATAAAAGTTATATATGAAATCTCCAATTATTTTAATTTTTTTCTCAATACATCAGTAAATAGGTAGTCCTCAGTTCTCCACAAGCCATGAATACATTAGCAAACTTTATCTTCTGGAGGAAAATGGTCGGGCAGTGTGAGTTTCTATGGCAGGATCATGATCTGGATTTCATCACACTTCTTTTTCTTGTTGTTTTTAAGACTTTTCTGACCAGCAGACAATATTTTAAGGAGAAAATAATTATTTTACTGAGTTCTGTTTTAAGTTTAGTTTTATGCACCAAATTTTGCCTTTTCTGCACAATTTCATAATTTTGATCTTGTCTTGTTTCCTCTTTTGTGTCTTCTGAACTTTTAGTGTTCATCAAGAACATTTTCACATCATGATGAAAACATTCATTCGAAAACCTGTCAGCTTTAAGAGTTCTTGTGTTTCTTCTTTATTGTCGTCTTGCAGAATTCCCAGAGCTTTGGCTTTATACAAGTAGTCCATATGAAGCTTTTTGAGACATTTCTGGATTGACTTTAGTTTTGTTTGTGCGCTTGAAAGAAACTACAAATGTCCAGATGATTCAGAATGGGATTCATTTCTTTGCTATAAATAAAACATTTTAATATGGAAGCTTGGGGCCATAAATAAATGGACCTTGGGCTGCAATTGGCCCCCGGGCCGCACTTTGGACACCCCTGCTTTAGATCATTCACTGTTCACTAACTCTAAACTTAGGAGTCATCTGGCAACAAAGAAAGGCAGAAAACTCATTACATTTTCTATTTTCAAGGTTCTATTTCAAGGTTAGCTTCTATTTATGTTGATATTATTTACTGTAATGGGTAAAATGTACTCATTTTAGATAACATCTTTTAAAAGAAACAATTTGGAAGAAGTCTCACGACCCCACATTTGTGTCTTGCGACCCCCTAAGGGGTCCCAACCCACACTTTGGGAACCCCTGGCCTATAGTATTTAATATCATTGAACTTAACCCTGATATTATCATTTTCTGCTACCTTTTTCCTCTCCATTGCATCAGAAAGCTAATATATGTACAGACTAATGCTAAACTTCCACAAGGCCTGTGTCCGGTGAGTGTGCGTTCTCTCTGCGGTGCGGCTCCGTGCTTTAACGTGCGTCGTCACTGACTGGATGCGTTTTCGGAGCGCAGCACTGAGCAGCAACTTCAGACAGCTGGAGACACGAGCCTGAAGACTTCCCGCGATAATTAGCCTCCAGAATCTAAAGTTCTGAGCTTCTCCTCGCCCATGTTGTCTCTCTGGTCCTCTGCAAACCTCTGACCTGTTGACTCCAGGCCTGGAGTGTTTTATTCTGAAAATCAACCACACGTTTTATTGTTGTTAGCAGTCTGACTTCCGGTGTCGCTCGTTCTGTCCTTAATTGATGCACCTGGTGATAATTGAAATTGTGCGTGTCAGCTGTAAAGGTGGAAACGCGGATTCAGTGGAAGTTTGAGACACTCAGCAGAGGTGAGCTCCAGCCAAACCTGGCTTCTCTTCCAGCCTCTGCCTTCCCTGTCCTTTTTCTTACATCTACCTCATAGTTCACTCTCTCTTCCCTCCCCTCATAAAAAGTGAAGGTAGGGCGTACAGCCTAACCCAGCAGAGGTGTGCTCTAGGCCAAACAGGCTTCTCCCTTCCTTATCCTCTTTCCAAAATCCTCCTACAGACTCTTCTCTCTGTTTGCCTCTTGTAGTATGTGAGTGTGATGGACAATGAGAGCAGTGGTGGTTCTGGGGAGGGGCCAACAGGGGCCAGTGCTCCTGTGAAACTGAACCTGGACCCCCCTGTGCCCCCCCCCTCCACACCAAACAAATATTATACAATAAAAAAAGCTTCGGTATCGCGCCGATGTTACAGGCAGAACACATGCGTGTGGCACTTGGTTCCAGTCCCTTAGAGCACTAAGGGACTCATGTTGAGTGTAAACAGCCAATCAGCTGCTGTCAGTCTGCATGTTGATCTAGTACACAGTAGTCTATATGTCTAGTATTTAGGGATGTACTGATGTTTTGCCAGTTTGTTCCCCAGTAAAATTGATATAGAACCACCACTGAGTGAGAGCTGGCATGGAGGAGGACAGGTTCTGTGATGCTGCAGCTACCTGTTGGGCCTCCCTGATGTGTCTTGGGCCTAACTTGAAGAAACACAGGTGAGAGGAGGAGCACACTTGATACTACAGTGACTTTGGAGGCCTTCAGTGGCCTTGTGGTAGGTTAGATAGTATCAACACGGTCCTACTTGGAGTTCACATAAACAGAGCCTGAGTCTTCTGCAAAAGCACCAGAATGAGGGGGCGGTCGGTCCTCATTGAGTTACTTTGCAGAGAACGTTTTTCTTACTGAAGTTACCGTGCATGTTCAGACTGTCTTGCAAAAATAGTCTCCTCATGTTAGGACTCATTGTAAGGAAGGAAACTGAGAGCCTGTAAAAGTTGTTCTGATAAACTCCACCTTTACTTTACACACACATGTAGATAAACCCGGTCTACGTTGGCCCTGAAGGTCAAAACACGTCATTTCAGGAGTTATTTTCACAAAATGTTTTTCTGGGAAGTCATCGCTCTGACCTCCAGGGCCACCGTACACGCCCTACCTGAACAGATGAAGTCAAATAGTCAACCTAAGTTTGTTTTCTGTTGAATACGACCCTCAATCAGACTCTGACTGAGCTGCAGGAAGCCGTCTGCATGTTTTTATCTTGGTTACTGTAACTAAATATAATAATCTCCTGCATAACCTGAAAATTCAGATCTCTGCACCAGATCTCAGGAAACATCTGCTGTGAGAATAAACCCTCTCATAACAGACTGAGCGAAGCTTCAGTTGACACAGAAAGGAGAGTTCTGCAGCTGCAGGTGTTTGTGGTCGTGTACTGAACAAACACAGAGAGCGATGTGAGGCTGCTCTGTGACCACATCCTCTGTCTCCAGCAGCAGCAGCCGCTCTCAGAACACCGCGCTCACTTCCTGTCGTTGTGTGTTACCTACTTCTCCTCCCTCGGATGCATACAAGAAAAACCTAAACTGTCACAACCCTCCTTCTTAAGGTCAATCGTCTAAATCTGCAAAAACAGAATATGTCATGGAGCATTTTGAGTCAGCTCTCAGTTTTCTTCTTGGAGGTGTTTGAAATAAATTAGCTGAAGTTTCCTGAGCTGTCGTGTTTCAGCATCACTCAGAGGAACAAACATCAGTTTCTGAGAAGAGATGCAGATAAACAAGACGCTAAAGATAGATCAGTGTGTGGAAAAAGTGTCGTTCAGTGTGGGAAGAGAGACATGATGAGACTTGTTTGAATTGACTGTCGCAGGTCGTCTGAAATAAGGATGAAGCCTTTTCTACGGAGGCCTTGAAGATCAAAACTCAACATAAATACAGGAATAGTTTGCACAAGATGTTGCTCTCCTGGGATGTGGTCGTGTTTTGACCTTCAGGGCCACCGTACCTGCCCTTTCTCTGAATGCATTTAAAGTTTTATGAAGTTTTACTGTCTAGAGGTGACAGCAGAGTTCTAAGAAAAGCCTCTAATGCTTTAACAGAGTCACAAACACACGATAATTATCGTTAAAGTGAGTTTTATTTTGATTTTAAAGCGATGATACAACTTATGGTAACTCCAGTACAGAGAAAACAATCAATGTGCTGCACTCAGACTGCAAAGCTGCAGGTTATGCCCCTCTCTTGTAACTTCAGTTTGACTTTCAGGAACACAAATATGAGGTTTTCAGAGTCAAACAGCCAGAATAAACTAAATACGTGAAGCTATAATGACATACGTCTTTGTTTCTGTAAGTACAGAAAGCTAAATGACGAGGACGGCCCTGTTAGCCCGTTCTGAACATATGTTGTGACAGATTTAAGCTCCCCAGTGAGTAAAGCTCGCGCAGAGATTTCTTCATTCAGCTTCAAAGCTTCCAGCTCTTATTTACATTCTTGAACACACGACTGAAGACGCAGAGTTCTCCTCTCCGGCCTCAGCTCTCCGCTCTCACTTCTTCTGCTTTCTTCCCTGAAACACACACAATAAAAAAAAACACTTTTAATGTCTTCATCCTCGTTTTAGAGTCAGAAACCGATCAGAGCTGAGTCTCTCTCAACAACAGACCTTAAGCTTCAGCAGCAGCAGAGCCACGAAGCCTCCGTAGATACAGCTCTTGACGATGAGGACGGTGTAGCAGAGTTTGGCGCTCTGTGTGACCTTCAGGTATTTCTCTGCAGACAGTTCAAACATCAGGATGAGATTCAAAGAGATTCAAACATCAGGATGAGATTCAAAGAGATTCAAACATCAGGATGAGATTCAACCATCAGGATGAGATTCAAACATCAGGATGAGATTCAAAGAGATTCAACCATCAGGATGAAATTCAAAGAGATTCAAACATCAGGATGAGATTCAAAGAGATTCAAACATCAGGATGAGATTCAAAGAGATTCAAACATCAGGATGAGATTCAAAGAGATTCAAACATCAGGATGAGATTCAAAGAGATTCAAACATCAGGATGAGATTCAACCATCAGGATGAGATTCAAACATCAGGATGAGATTCAAAGAGATTCAACCATCAGGATGAAATTCAAAGAGATTCAAACATCAGGATGAGATTCAAAGAGATTCAAACATCAGGATGAGATTCAAAGAGATTCAAACATCAGGATGAGATTCAAACATCAGGATGAGATTCAAAGAGATTCAAACATCAGGATGAGATTCAAAGAGATTCAAACATCAGGATGAAATTCAAAGAGATTCAAACATCAGGATGAGATTCAAAGAGATTCAAACATCAGGATGAAATTCAAAGAGATTCAAACATCAGGATGAGATTCAAAGAGATTCAAACATCAGGATGAAATTCAAAGAGATTCAAACATCAGGATGAGATTCAAAGAGATTCAAACATCAGGATGAGATTCAAACATCAGGATGAGATTCAACCATTAGGATGAGATTCAAAGAGATCCAAACATCAGGATGAGATTCAACCATCAGGATGAGATTCAAACATCAGGATGAGATTCAACCATCAGGATGAGATTCAAACATCAGGATGAGATTCAAACATCAGAATGAGATTCAACCATCAGGATGAGATTCAAACATCAGGATGAGATTCAACCATCAGAATGAGATTCAACCATCAGGATGAGATTCAACCATCAGGATGAGATTCAAACATCAGGATGAGATTCAAACATCAGGATGAGATTCAACCATCAGAATGAGATTCAAACATCAGGATGAGATTCAAACATCAGGATGAGATTCAAACATCAGGATGAGATTCAAACATCAGGATGAGATTCAACCATCAGGATGAGATTCAAACATCAGGATGAGATTCAAACATCAGGATGAGATTCAACCATCAGGATGAGATTCAAACATCAGGATGAGATTCAAACATCAGGATGAGATTCAAACATCAGGATGAGATTCAAACATCAGGATGAGATTCAATCATCCAGCAGAACACAGTGAGAGTGTGACAGGAACACTCACCTCTCGTTGGGACTCCTTTTTTGGCTGTGTCTGGAGAATAAAGAGAAGAATCAGACAGTTAGCATGATTTTCAAACAGAGTAAAGATCCAGATGAGATTATTTCTGAAGTTATTGTAAACAAACCTTCTTCTCCATTGACAGAAGCAGTTTGATTGAGCCATCCTTCCTCGCCCCAGAAGCTGACTTTGCAGGTGAAATTATTCTCAGGGCTGTGCCACTCTTCAGCAGTGACCCTCAGCCTGCTGCTGATACTGTAGGTCTCGTCTTCCTTCACGGCGCTGCTGTTAATGACCATCCTTCCGTTGATTTCTTCATCGTTCAAAAACCAGGAGAAGACGATGTGGTCCGGGTAGTATTCACTGGCCACACAGACGATCGTCTTCTTTTTCTGGTCTGTCTTCCCTCCACACTCCTTTTTTGAAGGAGGAAAAAGTGTGACCTTTGGTTCAGTGATGTTACGATCCTCATCTGCAAAGACAAAGGACAGGAAGCTGCATAAACATGGACAACAAGACACAGAAATCTAATGTACAAGTGACACCTTTTAAACCAGAGCTCAAACACCAGGATCGACAGAAACCTGGAGGAGCTTTTCACACAAAGTAAAACCGGATCATCGCAGAGAGCAGACGCCACACTGCAGCTCTTTAAACCTTCTCTCTGTCACATGCAAACTGAGCTTCATGCAGAGATCTTTCCTCAGCACAGAGACACACACTTCTCTTTCAACCCATTTAAAACACATCTTTTTTATGAGTCTCTTTATCCTCTTCACTTTCAGACTACATTTAATTCATCTCTTTCTCCGTCTTTAGGAGGAACTTTTGGTTTGTGTTACTTTTGGCGCCCATTGTGGACAAAGCAGTCTTTGCTTATACTGTCCTCTACATGCTTAAGTAGTGTCCTCTGACAAAAAGTCTCATCCTGCTGATTTTGCAATCAAATGTGTCATTCATTGTGAATATTTAAAGAGTAAAATGTAAAATAAGGTTGTTTCTTCAGCTGCACGACTCGCACCTACCCCCTCACACCGGTTTCAGGCATTAAATATAACAACACAGGAGTTGTCAGTCTTGTCACTGATGACTTTGGTAGCTTTTGGAGGTCATAAAGAAGCATCAGTATCAATTTTAGTCTGTTTCATAACGAGCAAAAAACTCCTCACAGGAGCTTTAAATGGAAGGAACGACCTCCAGAGTTTTTAATCGCCTCCTTTAGAAACCACTGAGCTTGTTCTGTTGTTTTAGATTTGAGGAAAAATGAATTTATAATTATAAATCAAGAAGTCAAAACATCCTCTTCATTTTTATTTCTTTGTTTTTTAAGTATTTTTCAACATTTAGCTCCTCTTCATCTCCTTCTTTTATGCCCTGCAATGATTTTCTTCTGTCTAACATGTTGGAACTCAGAGCTCCTTTTAAAACCCGTCCTCTGAGAGTCACTTTCTACTGCGTTACCTTCAGGAGATGCATTTCATCTTTCACTCAGATTCATCTCAAACTTCAGATTTCTTTTGCAGCTTTTGTGCAAACCTCTCCAGCAGAGCATCGTGCTCCTGGAGATGTTTCTTTAAAACCTTTCTTTAACCTGAAGACACAACCGACTGAGTTATCAGCAGCAGCTAACAAAGCCTCTACATACAAATATAAAACACAGATAATGTCTGTAAGGAGTCTATGAAGTCTTAATTCGTCCAAATCAACCAGAACATCAAGCTGAACCTGCAGCCAGGCAAGTCTCCCTCCACATCTCATTAAAATCACACAATAATGAAGACTTTAAGAGAGCTGTTTTCATCCTCACTGAGAAATAAATCTCTAATCTAAAGACGATTTAAAATCCTTTCCTTACCGAGCACTGTGAGTTTAGTTCCAGCTCCAAAGTAAGCAGGGTCGTAGTTGTTCACACTGACACACGGCTGCAGTTAAAACCTCTCCACCTCTCAGCAGTGAAGCTGAACACACGGTCTTTAAACTTCAGATTCAAGTTCCCTTAAAGAGCATGAGATTAACCACAAACCCTGACCCTGACCCGACCGAGTCTCAGAGCAGTTTGATGATTTATTATTTCAGTTTTTGTGATGGTCTTACCTAGAACAGTGAGTTTAGTTCCAGCTCCAAAGTAAGCAGGGTCGAAGTTGTTCACGCTGACACACGGCTGCAGATAAAACCTCTCCACCTCTCAGCAGTGAAGCTGAACACTCGGTCTCTGAGCTCTCATTTTAATCTTTCAATCCTTCTGCAGAAATGCTTTCACACACTTTAACTGCAGATATTTAAGTCAGGGTTTTACTTCTTCAGGACGTGAAATAATCAAATGATCCTCACCTTGAAGCAGATTTGCAAACACTGAGAATAAAACTTTCACTCTGCCAGATTCAGTAAACTCTGGACTTCATCTTTAGTCATGTTCAGTAAGTTTGGCTGGTCTTACCTAAAACAGTGAGTTTAGTTCCAGCTCCAAAGTAAGCAGGCTCGAGGTTGTTCACGCTGACACACAGCTGCAGATAAAACCTCTCCACCTCTCAGCAGTGAAGCTGAACACTCGGTCTCTGAGCTCTCATTTTAATCTCTGAATCATGCACACAAACACACACTTTATCTGCAGATATTTAAGTCAGGGTTGAACTTCTTCAGGACGTGAAATAATCAAATGATCCTCACCTTGAAGCAGATTTGCAAACACTGAAAATAAAACTTTCACTCTGCCAGATTCAGTAAACTCTGGACTTCATCTTTAGTCATGTTCAGTAAGTTTGGCTTGTCTTACCTAAAACAGTGAGTTTAGTTCCAGCTCCAAAGTAAGCCTCTCTCTGGTTACTCACAGTGTTTCAGTGAGCTGATAAGAAGTCAGTGTGAGAGGAATAATCCGGGCTCACAGCCAAATCTTTAATTCATGCTCCACTTTCACCGCACCACTCTCAACACGCTGGATTTTACTCCCACTAATTTACCTGCTTTAACTTCTTTAACACTTTATTTTCACTCATTTTCTTTAAGAGGGTAAAATCAAATGTCTTCATGCTGTTTCTAAATGTTGTCTCTGATCATATCACAGAAATAAGAAGCTGGTCAGGTGAAGCTGGACTCCTTTTCTTACCTAAAACAGTGAGTTTAGTTCCAGCTCCAAAGTAAGCCTCGGTGTATGAGCACAGTGACTTTCCTCCGTGACAAAAACTCTTCCTGATGTCTCTGTTAATCCGTCTGCTTAAAGATTCTTCCAACTCTCTTTCTTTACAAGCCAGGACTTCAAATACATCTTTCAGATCAGCCAGCCTGTACGAGTGTTTATACAGTGTCTAAAACATCTCAACAGAATCAAACCTGAACTATATTTAAAGCACTTTAAATGTTTTCTTACCTAACACAGTTAACTTTGTTCCTCCACCAAAGTAAGCCTCTGCACCACCACCAGAGTCACAGTGAGCTTCATCTGTGCTCAAAACTAACCAACACACCTCTCACTGCACTCTTTGGGCGACTAGATTAACATCTCAAGTTAATTCACTTGTTTTTCATCCAAACTAAGATACAGTTTGGATGTTTACTCACCGAGGACAGTCAGTTTAGTCCCAGGGCCAAAGTAAGCTTCGTACTGACACAGAGCTTGAGCTGAACGTCACAAAGTTTGAGCTCAACCTGAACTTTAAGAGATCTAGAATCACTTCTTTCATGTTTTTAAGAAAGTGTTCTTCCTGCAGAAATTATGATTGAACCATAAAAACAAGAGATGTCTCTTACCTAACACAGTTAACTTTGTTCCTCCACCAAAGTAAGCTGGTAAAGTGCTCGTCACAGTGAGCTTCATCTGTGCTCAAAACTGAGCAACACACCTCTCACTGCACTTTTTAGTTTGCTCTATTAGATTTACCTTCCTATATCAAGATGATCTTTCCTTTGCATCCAAACATGTCTCACAGAGGAACAAAGAAGTCTTAGTTTGGATGTTTTACTCACCGAGAACAGTCAGTTTAGTCCCAGGGCCGAAATAAGCTTCGTACTGACACAGAGCTCAAGCTGAACGTCACAAAGTTTGAGCTCAACCTGAACTTTAAGAGTTCTAGAATCACTCCTTTCATGTTTTTAAGAAAGTATTCTTCCTGCAGAAATTATGATTGAACCATAAAAACAAGAGATGTCTCTTACCTAACACAGTTAACTTTGTTCCTCCACCAAAGTAAGCCTCTTGCGTACCACCAGTGTCACAGTGAGCTTCATCTGTGCTCAAAACTAACAAACACTCTTCTCACTGCACACTTTGGGTGACTAGATTTACTTTCTTATGTTAAACCATTTTTTTTTCCATCCAAAAGTGTCTCAAAGATACAGTTTGGATGTCTTACTCACCGAGAACAGTCAGTTTAGTCCCAGGGCTGAAGTAAGCTTCGTACTGACACAGAGCTCGAGCTGAACGTCACAAAGTTTGAGCTCAACCTGAACTTTAAGAGATCCAGAATCACTTCTTTCATGTTTTTAAGAAAGTTTACTTCCTGCAGAATTTATCATTAAACTTTAATAAGAGAAATTTCTTACCTAACACAGTTAACTTTGTTCCTCCACCAAAGTAAGCCTCTCCAGCACCAGAGTCACAGTGAGCTTCATCTGTGCTCAAAACTACTCAACACACCTCTCACTGCACTCTTTGGAAATTAGATTTACTTTCTCATGTTCAATTCACTTCTTTTGCATCCAAACTCATCTCAAAGAACAACGAAGTCTTAGTTTGGATGTTTTACTCACCGTACTGACACAGAGCTCGAGCTGAACGTCACAAAGTTTGAGCTCAACCTGAATTTTAAGAGGTCAAGAATCACTTCTTTCATAATTTTAAGAAAGTATTCTTCCAGCAGATTATCACAGACTCAACATAAATCAAATATCTCTTACCTAACACAGTTAACTTTGTTCCTCCACCAAAGTAAACCTCTTCAGAACCACCAGAGTCACAGTGAGCTTCATCTGTGCTCAAAACTACTCAACACACCTCTCACTGCACTCTTTAGTTTGCTTTGTTATTAGATTTACCTTCCTATATCAAGATGATCTTTCCTTTGCATCCAAACGTGTCTCACAGAGGAACAAAGAAGTCTTAGTTTGGATGTTTTACTCACCGAGAACAGTCAGTTTAGTCCCAGGGCTGAAATAAGCTTCGTACTGACACAGAGCTCGAGCTGAACGTCACAAAGTTTGAGCTCAACCTGAACTTTAAGAGTTCTAGAATCACTTCTTTCATGTTTTTAAGAAAGTGTTCTTCCTGCAGAATTTATGATTGAACCATAAAAACAAGAGATGTCTCTTACCTAACACAGTTAACTTTGTTCCTCCACCAAAGTAAGCCTCTTGCGTACCACCAGAGTCACAGTGAGCTTCATCTGTGCTCAAAACTAACAAACACTCTTCTCACTGCACTCTTTGGGTGACTAGATTTACTTTCTTATGTTAAACTACTTTTTTTTCATCCAAAAGTGTCTCAAAGATGTAGTTTGGATGTTTTACTCACCGAGAACAGTCAGTTTAGTCCCAGGGCTGAAGTAAGCTTCGTACTGACACAGAGCTCGAGCTGAACGTCACAAAGTTTGAGCTCAACCTGAACTTTAAGAGTTCTAGAATCACTTCATTCATGTTTTTAAGAAAGTGTTCTTCCTGCAGAATTTATCATTAAACTTTAATAAGAGCAATTTCTTACCTAACACAGTTAACTTTGTTCCTCCACCAAAGTAAGCCTCTCCAGCACCAGAGTCACAGTGAGCTTCATCTGTGCTCAAAACTACTCAACACACCTCTCACTGCACTCTTTAGTTTGCTTTGTTTATTAGATTTACTCTCTTAAATGGAGATTACATTTTCTTTCAATCCAAACTCATCTCACAGAGGAACAAAGAAGATACAGTTTGGATGTCTTACTCACCGAGAACAGTCAGTTTAGTCCCAGGGCTGAAATAAGCTTCGTACTGACACAGAGCTCGAGCTGAACGTCACAAAGTTTGAGCTCAACCTGAACTTTAAGAGTTCAAGAATCACTTCTTTCATGTTTTTAAGAAAGTATTCTTCCAGCAGATTATCACAGACTCAACATAAATCAAATATCTCTTACCTAACACAGTTAACTTTGTTCCTCCACCAAAGTAAGCTGGAAAAGTGTTCGTCACAGTGAGCTTCATCTGTGCTCAAAACTGAGTAACACACCTCTCACTGCACTCTTTAGTTTGCTTTGTTATTAGATTTACTCTCCTATATCAAGATGTTTTTTCGTTTGCATCCAAACTCATCTCACGGAGGAACAAAGAAGATACAGTTTGGATGTTTTACTCACCGAGAACAGTCAGTTTAGTCCCAGGGCCGAAATAAGCTTCGTACTGACACAGTGCTCAAGCTTAACGTCAAAAAGGTTGAGCTCAACCTGAACTTTAAGAGGTCTAGAATTACTTCTTTCATTTTTTTTATAAAGTGTTCTTCCTGCAGAATTTATCATTAAACTTTAATAATAAGAGAAATGTCTTACCTAACACAGTTAACTTTGTTCCTCCACCAAAGTAAGCCTCTGCAGTATTAGAGTCACAGTGAGCTTCATCTGTGCTCAAAACTACTCAACGCACCTCTCACTGCACTCTTTAGTTTGCTTTGTTATTAGATTTACCTTCCTATATCAAGATGATCTTTTTCATGCATCCAAACTCATCTCACAGAGGAACAAAGAAGTCTTAGTTTGGATGTTTTACTCACCGAGGACAGTCAGTTTAGTCCCAGGGCCAAAGTAAGCTTCGTTCTGACACAGTGCTCGAGCTGAATGTCACAAAGCTCTGATCTGACTGAGAGTTTGAGTACAGTCAGAGAGCTCGGTCTGTAGACTTTATCATAAAGAATGTTTTCTTACCTAACACGGTTAACTTGGTTCCTCCACCAAAGTAAGCTTCAGTGCCCTGATTGTCACAGTGAGCTTCATCTGTGCTCAAAACAACACGCTCCCTGTCCT
Source organism: Notolabrus celidotus (assembly GCF_009762535.1). Taxonomy (NCBI): domain Eukaryota; kingdom Metazoa; phylum Chordata; class Actinopteri; order Labriformes; family Labridae; genus Notolabrus; species Notolabrus celidotus. The sequence goes on from NC_048293.1 coordinate 27,146,091, forward strand.
TCTGTTAGTCATGAAGCATTGACTGTACTGCAGGCTAACAAAGTGTGTTTCTCTTGAACATTAGATCCACTTTAACGTCACTTCAGCTCCTTTAATCGGGTGAATTCATGAGGATGAAGTTTGGACGTCTTACTCACCGAGGACAGTCAGTTTAGTCCCAGCGCCGAAGTAAGCTTCGTAATCGGCACAGCGCTCAGGCTTAATGTCAAAAAGCTCTGAGCTGAACTGAAGAGCTTTAACACAACACACTTAAACACTTCTAACATGACTTACTTTTGATTATTTAAACCTTTCTGGACTCACCTAAAACAGTTAGTTTGGTTCCTTTTCCAAAGTAAGCTTCGTTGGTGTTGTCACAGTGCAGAAACACTGAGCATCAAACTCTTCTTTCTTTCTCTATCAGAGTTACCTTTAGGAAACTTTTACTGAAGTTTCTATTCAAACTAAGACTCTGAGGTAATATTAAATCAGTCAAAATAAATTAAGAGCTGAAATATTTACCTAGAACAGTCAGTTTGGTTCCTTTTCCAAAGTACGCTTCAGAGTTAGAGTCACAGTGCAGAAACACTGAGCATCAACTCCTCTTTCTTTCTCTATCAGACTTACCTTTATTAATATTTAATTATATCTCTATCTATACTTAGACTCTAGAGTGTGTAACATCTTTTAATATTTAGTTAAAGAGAAAACATATTTACCTAAAACAGTCAGTTTGGTTCCTTTTCCAAAGTACGCTTCAGAGTCAGTGTCACAGTGCAGAAACACTGAGCATCAACTCTTCTTTCTCTCTCCATCATTATAACCTTTAGTTAATTATATCTCTATCCATACTTAGACTCTAGGGTGTGTAACATCTCTTAATATACAGTTAAAATCTGAAGTATTTACCTAAAACAGTCAGTTTGGTTCCTGGTCCAAAGTACGCTTCGTAGTTATTGTCACAGTGCAGAAACACTGAGCATCAAACTCTTCTTTCTTTCTCTACAACAATCATCTCTGTGGAGTTTTCACTGTGATCTCTCCCACAGTGGGACTTTAAAGTGTGTGAAATGGATCAAACTACAGTAAGAACCTGAGATATTTACCTAAAACTGTGAGTTTGGTTCCTGGTCCAAAGAAAGCCGGCTCATTGTAACTCACAGTGTCTCTGTTCAGCTCAATATTTCAGAGTTTTCACTCCAGCAGCTTTTTCTTTCTCTCTCTCTCTCTCTCCAACATTTGGACTCTTTTCACTTTGTTTCAGTCTATTAAAGTCACTCAAGTTTCAACTTACCCAGAACTGTGAGTTTAGTTCCCTTTCCAAAGTAAGCTTCAGTTCCAGAGTCACACTGAAAACCTCCTTCACCAAAAAGTCCCCAAACTCTGCAGAATGTGTGCGTTGAGACGGAGTGATAATCCAGAGGATGAAGAAGGTTTAAACGTGCAGGATGAGCTTCATGATGTTCAGGTTTCTTTTCTGTTTGTGAAGATGAGAAAAGAAGCATCCAGATGATTCACTGAGGGACAAAAAGTCATGTTTCTAAAGATGTTTCTGCACAGAAACAAACCTTTCACTGCTGAAGTGTTGTCCCGTCCTGCTCGGCTTCAGATTTCATGTTTTTCTGCTCTCCTGGCATCACGCAGCCGTCTGCACACTGTGTGTTAATGGGAGGAGGTTTTTGTACGGCGGCTCTATAGGATTGTATCACCGTGGCCCCCTGTCCCCACGGTGAAAAACACTCACACAAAAACCTACTGCCAGTTTGTTTCTCTGCTCCGCCGTATCTCAGCCTCCATCTCTGTGAGCCTGAGAGAGCAGCTGTGCAGCTCGGCTCCAACACCACCAGCTCACTGCTGCTATTTCTGTGACAGCTAAGAAAAGAAGAAGAGGAGGAAGGAAGAGAGGAGACTGAAGAGAGATAAACACAGATCAGAGGGAGGGTCGACACTGCTGGTCACACCTCTTCATCCTGACAGATCACAGTGACGTGAGGAGACACATCTACAAAAAGCACTTCTGACAAGATGTGCCTGACGCTGCAGGGAGTCCTGAAGTCTCATGTTTCTGTTTGTTTGTTTGTTTTTCAAAGTAGAGAAACACATGTCTTTGAAAATGTACAAAACATCCTCCACACCTTCTTTATCTAGCTTTCTCTTGATGTGTTGTTTAGATGTTGAGGCTTTTTAAACCGATGCAAAGCAAACAGATAAATGAGTCTGCAGAGAGGAACCAGATTTATATTTTTGAACTGTTTATTTAGATTTTTCACAGCTTGACACACAGTTTCTATTTTACTTACCATCCATATAATGAAAATAAATACATACATGAAATTTATAAAAGGAAATAAATAAATAAAATACACATTTATATATAAATTAAATATATGTAGAGTTCATTTGCAAAAACAGATAACTCCGTTTTTATACATGTTCAAAAACGATATTTCTTTTTGATCTAGATTATTATAATAATATATAATTATATATTTTTTATTTTATATTTTTTATTTAACTCTCATCTACATATACTCTTTTAATGTAAACTACCTCTGCACTACTCACCACTGCACTATTATCATATTATTTGTAGCCTGTCAGTCATGCCTGTTGTTCTTTTTGATGTTATTATTATTATATTTATATTTTTATTTGTATGTCTTATTCTCATGCCTTTGTACAAAGAGAGCACAGTTTACCAAAGTCAAATTCCTTGTGTGTTCAAGCAGACCTGGCCAATAAAGCTGATCCTGATTCTGATTCCTAATGAAGTTACACTTTCAAGATACCTCTGATAAGTAAAGTCAACCTCAGTTGATTGATATAATATAATATAATATAATATAATATAATATAATATAATATAATATATGGGGGCGGCAGTAGCTCAGTCTTGGCTTGAGAACCGAAAGGTCGCCGGTTTGAGTCCCAGTATGGACGAAGTTTGGCAAGTGGACTGGTGGCTGGAGAGGTGCTGGTTCACCTGCCTGGGCACTGCCGAGGTGCCCTTGAGCAAGGCACCGAACCCCCAACTGCTTGGGGTGCGCTGGTTGACGGCAGTATCCTCACTCTGACATCTCTCCCTAAGCATGTTCACTGCATGTGTGTGCATTTGTATGTATATACCAAAAAAACTGTATGTGTAGCATGTCCAAATATAGCATGAGTGAAAAAATTGAATTTCCCCCCTGGGGATCAATAAAGTACCTTTCTTTCTATTACCAAAAGCTATTAATAGAAAAATATGTTTTTTGAAACATTTAATTAGTTCTTCAAAAGTGAGTTAACCGTTTTTGCAAATGAACTCTTCATATATAAAGAATAAATAGATATGATAATAATAAAAATGAATGGTACAAATAAGAATAAAACATAACCTAATGACGAGAATTTCAGACAGGGGTCAGGGCCGCCCATACAACCACGCCAAATGAGGCCAGCTTCATTTTGAGTCAGTGAATGTAGATATTAATGCACTTTACTCCACTGATGCAAACTCTAAAGAAGTTTCTCATCACAGCTAAAATCTCCTGATGGAGTCTGAGCAGCAGCTGCATGTTTATTGTTTTATATTTTCTATGTATGCAACCTTTAACAGCTAAAAATATGTAAGCATATATTAGCATCAAATGCATTTTAACATCCTCTTTTTTCATGACTCCAACATATTAGATATATATTATATTATATATTAGATACTCAAACTAATCTATACAAGACTCTAAACCAGGGTGTCCAAACTTTTTTCAAAGAGGGCCACATGTGATGTTGTCAGAATACCTCAGGGCCAGTGGATCCTACTGAGACTTAGGGACCCTAAAAGTTAGATATGAAATATTTAATAGTTATTTTAAATGTTTTCTCAATAAAACAGTAACTAGGAAGTACCATGTAAACATAAACAAACTTTATCTTCTTCTGGAGGAAAATGATTTTCATTCGGGCAATGTGGGAAAAATATTGTCTCATTATTTTCCTATGGCAGGATCACGATCTGGATTTCATCACACTTCTTTTTCATGTTGTTTTTAAGACTGTTCTGACCAGCAGACGACATATTAAGAACTAAATCATTATTTTCCTGAGTTCTGAACATTTTTTATTCACCTAATTTTGCCTTTTCTGCACAATTTCATAATTTTGATCTTGTCTTGTTTCCTCTTTTGTGTCTTCTGAACTTTTAGTGTTCATCAAGAACATTTTCACATCATGATGAAAACATTCATTTGAAAACCTGTCAGCTTTAAGAGTTCTTGTGTTTCTTCTTTATTGCCATCTTGCAGAATCCCCAGAGCTTTGGCTTTAGAGAGGTAGTCCATATGAAGCTGTTTGAGATAATTCTGGATTGACTTTAGTTTTGTTTGTGCGCTTGAAAGAAACTACAAATGTACAGATGATTCAGAATGTGATTAAGTTCTGTGCTATAAATAACACAATTTAAGATGGAAGCTTGGGGCCATAAATAAATGGACCTCGGGCCGCAATTGGCCCCCGGGCCGTACTTTGGACACTCTAAAACAGATTCCTCCTGTATGAATGTAATTAGTTAAGCTTGGTTTTGTTCACACTTCAAAGTCAGACATGAAACTGTTTCACAAAGATGCACAACAGCTGTAAATATCTACGTTTATTAATATTAATATTAATATTAATATATCTGTCTTGCATATTCTGTTTTTATGTTCAATGTCACAATTTAAAACACAAAAGGTGGTATCTTGGTGAGAAAGCAGGAGGTGGGGCATCTCAAGTAGTTGAACACTAGTTAGACTAAAGCTAATAAATTGTGTGTATTGTACAACCCAAGCCCACTTTTTGGCAGCTGCTGGAATTGTAAAGGTGGAGTTGACGTTGTGTATGAATCAATCCACCTTAAATGACCGTCGTGTTTGTTTTTAATCATCTCTCATTCATTGTCTCTCACTGAAGCTAATCGGTCTTCACCTCCCTCTATCCCTCTCTCCAACACGGTCTCAGCAGATGTGTGTCTAACATGAGTCTGGTCCTGCTGGAGGTTTCTGCCTGTTAAAGGAAGTTTGTCCTTGCCACTGTAACTTGCTAAATGCTGCAAAGTGCTCTGCTCATGGTGGATTAAGATGAGATCAGACTGAGTCCTGTCTGGAAGATGGGAATGGATCTGATCCTGTTTTGATGACAGGCTGTCCTTTCTCTGCTGATACCAGAGCATCAGTTCAAGGTTGTTGTCGTTGTGTTTGCAGGAGATCTGGACCTCAGAAGTCTCCATCACTACCTGTGGAGGAGAGCAGATTATCAAAACATCACTGAGGCAGAGCAGAGATTAAGAAAATGTGACTTTAGATGTGTTCAGTATATTCCAATAACATTCAACATCTTAATGCAATAACATATGAGGAGAAAACCAGAAGTCTGAACTGATGAAGGCATGTTGGGCACTGTTGGAGAAGAGTAAGGCTGTGATGAACATGCAGCAGAGTGAAGAGGCTGCTTATGTGTGTTGTTATCACCGCTTCCTCATGGTAAAAGCTGCATAGCGTGTGCTTTGTCTCCACCTGTTGGTCAAAGTCAGCCTCAGGACCTTGTTTACTGTGTTGAGTTTTATTCCAGCTTTTGTTGTTGTTGTTGTAAAAACATGGCTTCCTCACCGCTTAGTAAAAACTATTTTAAATGTATGATCTCTTACAGATAGAAAGTTTGAGTGAAAGTCTGAGGCTGCTGTCTCCAAACCTCCCATCATAGTATCTGATCTGGATGAGAAGTAAAGACCCACACTGGTTAGAGGACTTTGAAACAGGTGTAAGGGGCTGTGAACTGTAACACAGAGATGAAATGAAACCATCATCAGAAGCTTTTTGTATTGAGAAACAAAGATCTGTAGCACTGTGGAGACTAGCAGCACAGAAATACACTGCACTGCTGTTCAGATCCACTTCTTTGATTGTTAATGTGCAGTTCTCGTTTTCATTTGCATTCCCTGTTATGCTCACTTTGTCTTTGTCTTCAGGATATCCTGTATTTACGTTCATGTATCCCAGGTACTCCATCTGTCCATCTTCCAACTGTTTGTACCAGAGGATTCGGTTATAGCCACTAATTTTATGTCTGCAGTTAAATATTGCCGGTTCACCCAGTCTCTTGATCACATCAGATGGATCCTGGTTGACCTCTTTGCCGACAGAGACCCCTGTGGAAACAGCAGAAAACACAATCCCAGTTTGTAAGAATGAGAGGAAATAGATTTTAAAAATCCTTCATTAAAATGTCAAATTTGGATATCATTGAATATAATGTTCTCCAGAGTACCTGAGACGATGAAAACATTCAGAGTGACACAGAGGAAAATGATCATGATGTAGTTTCTGACTGAGTTTAACATCAGTCTGGTTATTGCTTCTCTTTCTTCATCCCAGTTTACTGTGAGCTCGTCTGCTGACTCTTCCTCCTCTCTTTAAGGAAACGCCTCTTCTTCCAGTTTCACCAACACCACCTTTTAAAGTGGGCGGAGTCACATTGTACCTCCAGTTCTTTACATGAACAACATCATATCAGACACCAACACACACCACAGTTTCATGAAGGGTATATACTGCCACCTATCAAAGATAGTCACACAGACCTTTAGTCTTTTTAAAAACTACATATTTTATTCCCCATAAGATCAGCTGACTTTGTGACCTGCCTGAAGTAACACTGTGCTCAGTTTCTTATATCATAACTCGTTTATTACATTCTGTTATCTGTACATTTGACCAGTGGAGGTGCTGAAGGATGGAGCAGGAGTGGGTGAGTAACCGGGTCAGCTGAGTTCTGGACATGTTGGAGTTTTTGGAGGTCAGTGGAGGGAAGGCCGTAAAGGATGCTGTTGCAGTAGTCCAGTCTGGAGGTTCTAAAGGCATGGAGGAGGAGAGAGAGGAACACTTCTTTCAGAGCGGTGGTTTCAACAACCACTGCTCTATTATTCACAGAGATCAGAGATTTAAATGAAGAGGCTTGTTGCAGGTGTGAGGGCGGCTGTGAGCCGACAGAGATGATAAAATGTGGAGAGCAGGTTTTTGTACTGATGAGTGGTGACATGCAGCACTGTGGAGACTAGCAGCACAGAAATACACTGCACTGCTGTTCAGGTCGGCTTCTTCAATTGTTAATGTGCAGGTCTTGTTTTCAGCTGCATCCCCTCCGATCGTCACCTTCACCTTCACATCCTTCTCTAGGGTTGGATCAGTGAGGGACATATATCCTAAGAGCTGCATCTGTCTGTCTGACTGTTTGTACCAGAGGATAACATAATAGCCTGATATTTCATGTCTACAGTTGAGTGTTGCTGTTTTCTCTCCTGGTTTGATGTAAACGTGAGCTGGAGTCTGGGTGACCTTTTTACCAGGAGAGGAACCTGTGGAAAAACAAAGACGTAAACAGAACAGCTCAAACAGCAGCACTTTAAAACACTTTCAACAACTAAACCTACAAAACAGCTATTTTAAGAACCTCTAGAGACATTACCTGACACCAGAAAGATGTTGAAATGAATGATCAGGAATAAGATGATCATGTTGTGTCTCCTGTGTCAGAGCAGCCACTAAGACGTCCTTTCAGAAAAGGAGACAGAGTGATGAGGTGGGAGGAGTCTGAGCTGCTTCCTCCTCCTCTTCACATCACAGTCATCATGTCAGCTGTCACCACAGGTTTGGTAATAACGCCCAATAAGTTGAAGAGGCTGTGAGCTGTGTCTTAGAGATAAAGGGAGGTTTTTGTACTGATGAGTGGTGACATGCAGCACTGTGGAGACTAGCAGCACAGAAATACACTGCACTGCTGTTCAGCTCCACTTCTTTGATTGTTAGTTTGCAGTTCTTGTTGGCATTTGCATCCCCCTCTATGCTCACTTTGTCTTTGTCTTCAGGATATCCTTGATCATAATTCATGTATCCCAGGAGCTGCATCTGTCCGTCTTCCAACTGTTTGTACCAGAGGATTTGGGTAAAGCCACTAATTTTGTGTTGGCAGTTAAATATTGCCGGTTCACCCGGTCTCTTGATCACATCAGATGGATCCTGGTTGACCTCTTTGCCGACAGAGGCCCCTGTGGAAACAGCAGAAAACACAATCCCAGTTTGTAAGAATGAGAGAAAATACATTTTATAAATCCTTCATTAAAATGTCAAATTTGGATATCATTGAATATAATGTTCTCCAGAGTACCTGAGACGATGAAAACATTCAGAGTGACACAGAGGAAAATGATCATGATGTAGTTTCTGACTGAGTTTAACATCAGTCTGGTTATTGCTTCTCTTTCTTCATCCCAGTTTACTGTGAGCTCGTCTGCTGACTCTTCCTCCTCTCTTTAAGGAAACGCCTCTTCTTCCAGTTTCACAAACACCACCTTTTAAAGTGGGCGGAGTCACATTGTACCTCCAGTTCTTTACATGAACAACATCATATCAGACACCAACACACACCACAGTTTCATGAAGGGTATATACTGCCACCTATCAGAGGAAGACACTTCACAGAGCCCGATCATCATTAATAAGATGCTCCGTCACACTCGTGTGAGGCTGCATGGATGGACTGGACCACATGTCTGTTGTAGTCCAGCTCTCTAGAGATCTTTTCACGTGTGCAGCTGATGTTGGAATAAATTGGTCGTGCTGCTTCCTTTAGCTGCTACAGCTTCTGAACAAACTGAGGGACTGTGGATTGTTTGAGGTCTGACGCTGTAAAACCAAACCAGTTACAAACCACTTTCTTGGGAACAGTCTTCATTAATGCTGGCAGCCATGTTGTTGTTGTTTTTGTTTGTCCCTGTAGGAGGTAAATAAGAGGAGCTTCAAGAGCACAAAGGGAGGGTGGAGGAAGTTAAAGAGAAAGTCTAGATGTTCTTGTTTAAAAGTCGTCCTAGATCACAAATATGAATTCATAGATGAGATGGATTTATCGCCCAGCCCTACATGATGGTCTTCCAGTTTATTAGTTATTGCTGTATTGTGTCATTATAGTTATTGTGGGCAGAGTATCAAGTATTAGGTGTCATTCCTTCCTGTGTGGTATCATGTTATATTGTATTACATCATGTCCTGAGTGTCCCTGTGATTCTCAGCCCTAATATTCAGCTGCTGGCTGACATAATCCTGAATAATACATCCACTCAGTTCAGATCAAATCCATGAGTGAAAGTCTGAGGCTGCGGTCTCCAAACCTCCCGGCATAATATCTGATCTGGATGAGAAGTAAAGACCCACATTGGTTAGAGGACTTTGAAACAGGTGTAAGGGGCTGTGAACTGTAACACAGAGATGAAATGAAACCATCATCAGAAGCTTTTTGTATTGAGAAACAAAGATCTGCAGCACTGTGGAGACTAGCAGCACAGAAATACACTGCACTGCTGTTCAGATCCACTTCTTTGATTGTTAATGTGCAGTTCTTGCCTTTATCTGCACTCCCTCCCATCTTCACCTTCACGCCTGGCTCTGGGTTTGGATTGCTCATAAACACATATCCCAGGAACATCATCTCCTCGTCTGACTGCTTGTACCAGAGGATTCGATTATAGTCTTTAATTTCATGTCTACAGTTGAGTGTTGTTGTTTTCTCTCCTGGTTTGATGTAAACGTGAGCTGGAGTCTGGGTGACTTCTTTGTCGACAGAGGAACCTGAGGAAACAACAACACACAATCACAATGTGTGCAAAAAACAGTAAAACAGGAAGTAGATTTTCAAATTAAGACGACAATCTGTAAAAAAAAAAACTTGAATTCTTTACCTGAAACGATGAAAAGGTAAAAGGTGATGCAGAAGACGATGATCATGATGTGTGTCTGACTGAGTTTAACATCAGTCTACATGTGTCAGAGTTGATGTCACAGTAAACTGGAGGCTGGGGTTCAAAAGGAAATCCCTCCTTTTGAGCTTTTAAAGTGGGCGGAGTCACAGTCGTAACTCAACGTAAGAACATCACGTCAAACACCACGTCAAAGGTTTATACTGCCACCTTATGAGAGGAACCCAGACCAGGTTTATCCTGGCTCAGATGAGGCTGAGGTGGTACCCTCCTTACAGCGTGCACTCACTTCATTTCTTGTATGTTGGTCTATTTTTATGAAGCAGTATGTCATGAAACTCTATTTATATTTTAATAATAATAATAATAATTGATTGGACTTGTATAGAGCTTTTCTGGGTACTCAACAGAACAAAGACAGAGGGGGGGCGGGAGGAGAGGTCATGTGTTGTGGTCTTTGTTGAACAGGACGGTGGAGGAAAGGCCGTAAAGGATGCTGTTGCAGTAGTCCAGTCTGGAGGTTCTAAAGGCGTGGAGGAGGAGAGAGAGGAACACTTCTTTCAGAGCGGTGGTTTCAACAACCACTGCTCTATTATTCACAGAGATCAGAGATTTAAATGAAGAGGCTTGTTGCAGGTGTGAGGGCGGCTGTGAGCCGACAGAGATGATAAAATGTGGAGAGCAGGTTTTTGTACTGATGAGTGGTGACATGCAGCACTGTGGAGACTAGCAGCACAGAAATACACTGCACTGCTGTTCAGCTCCACTTCTTCAATTGTTAATGTGCAGGTCTTGTTTTCAGCAGCATCCCCTCCCATCTTCACCTTCATGTTCACATCCTTCTCTAGGGTTGGAGCTGTGTAATACATATATCCCAGGAGTGTCATCTCTCCGTCTGACTGCTTGTACCAGAGGATTTGATCATAGGTTGATATTTCATGTCTACAGTTGAGTGTGGCTGTTTTCTCTCCTGGTTTGATGTAAACGTGAGCTGGAGTCTGGGTGACCTTTTTACCAGGAGAGGAACCTGTGGAAAGACGAAGACGTAAACAGAACAGCTCAAACAGCAGCACTTTAAAACACTTTCAACAACTAAACCTACAAAACACCTATTTTAAGAACCTCTAGAGACATTACCTGACACCAGAAAGATGTTGAAATGAATGATCAGGAATAAGATGATCATGTTGTGTCTCCTGTGTCAGAGCAGCCACTAAGACGTCCTTTCAGAAAAGGAGACAGAGTGATGAGGTGGGAGGAGTCTGAGCTGCTTCCTCCTCCTCTTCACATCACAGTCATCATGTCAGCTGTCACCACAGGTTTGGTAATAACACCCAATAAGTTGAAGAGGCTGTGAGCTGTGTCTTAGAGATAAAGGGAGGTTTTTGTACTGATGAGTGGTGACATGCAGCACTGTGGAGACTAGCAGCACAGAAATACACTGCACTGCTGTTCAGCTCCACTTCTTTGATTGTTAATGTGCAGGTCTGATCTTTTCCTGCATTCCCTGTTATCTTCACATTAACTCCTTTTTCAGGAACTTCTTTATCTCCAACCATGTATCCCAGGAGCTGCATCTGTTTGTTCTTTAACTGTTTGTACCAGAGGATTTGGTTCAAGCTCTGATCTTTGTGTTGGCAGTTAAATATTGCCGGTTCACCCGGTCTCTTGATCACATCAGATGGATCCTGGTTGACCTCTTTGCCGACAGAGGCCCCTGTGGAAACAACAGAAAACACAATCCCAGTTTGTAAGAATGAGAGGAAATAGATTTTAAAAATCCTTCATTAAAATGTCAAATTTGGATATCATTGAATATAATGTTCTCCAGAGTACCTGAGACGATGAAAACATTCAGAGTGACACAGAGAAAAATGATCATGATGTAGTTTCTGACTGAGTTTAACATCAGTCTGGTTATTGCTTCTCTTTCTTCATCCCAGTTTACTGTGAGCTCGTCTGCTGACTCTTCCTCCTCTCTTTAAGGAAACGCCTCTTCTTCCAGTTTCACAAACACCACCTTTTAAAGTGGGCGGAGTCACATTGTACCTCCAGTTCTTTACATGAACAACATCATATCAGACACCAACACACACCACAGTTTCATGAAGGGTATATACTGCCACCTATCAAAGATAGTCACGCAGACCTTTATTAATCAGTGTTTCTATGGCAACTCATGTCAATATTCTAATTTAAATAACACAGTGCTGCAAGCTGGATTCCCTTTAAGTCGACTCAGAGTCACTAATTCATGACTCTTTATATAATTATCATGCAGTTCATCAGTTATTGCAGGAAGTGTTTTTGATATTAAAGCTGTTATTGGCAAAGTGTCTTAATCTTATATAATATATCCACTCAGTTCAGATCATATCCATCAAGCAGAGTTCAGCCAGGACACTTTACAGAAAGAGAATCAATCAACCAAGCTTTATTTATACATCACCTTTCATACAAATCAAATGTAATTCAAAGAGCTTTACAGAGACTGAAAACAAGAAAGAAGCAGAAATAAAAGAAACGCTCTGTCCCCCAAAGTGCGGTGCTTGGTCTTGGTGATAAGGGACAGGAGATCTGAGGCAGCAATATGGGGAGTGACGTTTGAGGAGTTCGGTCAGGTATGAGGGGGGCAAGATTATTGAGGGCTAGAGCAGGATCTTGAAGTGGATCCGGTCCAGTCTGGAGGTTCTAAAGGCGTGGAGGTGGAGAGAGAGGAACACTTCTTTCAGAGCGGTGGTTTCAACAACCACTGCTCTATTATTCACAGAGATCAGAGATTTAAATGAAGAGGCTTGTTGCAGGTGTGAGGGCGGCTGTGAGCCGACAGAGATGATAAAATGTGGAGAGCAGGTTTTTGTACTGATGAGTGGTGACATGCAGCACTGTGGAGACTAGCAGCACAGAAATACACTGCACTGCTGTTCAGGTCCACTTCTTCAATTGTTAATGTGCAGGTCTTGTTTTCAGCTGCACTCCCTCCCATCTTCACCTTCACCTTCACATCCTCCTCTAGGGTTGGATTGGTGTGATACACATTCCCCAGTAGCTGCATCCCTCCATCTGACTGTTTGTACCAGAGGATATTATTATAAGTTGGAATTTCATGTCTACAGTTGAGTGTGGCTGTTTTCTCTCCTGGTTTGATGTAAACGTGAGCTGGAGTCTGGGTGACCTTTTTACCAGGAGAGGAACCTGTGGAAAGACGAAGACGTAAACAGAACAGCTCAAACAGCAGCACTTTAAAACACTTTCAACAACTAAACCTACAAAGCACCTATTTTAAGAACCTCTAGAGACATTACCTGACACCAGAAAGATGTTGAAATGAATGATCAGGAATAAGATGATCATGTTGTGTCTCCTGTGTCAGAGCAGCCACTAAGACGTCCTTTCAGAAAAGGAGACAGAGTGATGAGGTGGGAGGAGTCTGAGCTGCTTCCTCCTCCTCTTCACATCACAGTCATCATGTCAGCTGTCACCACAGGTTTGGTAATAACACCCAATAAGTTGAAGAGGCTGTGAGCTGTGTCTTAGAGATAAAGGGAGGTTTTTGTACTGATGAGTGGTGACATGCAGCACTGTGGAGACTAGCAGCACAGAAATACACTGCACTGCTGTTCAGATCCACTTCTTTGATTGTTAGTTTGCAGTCCTTGTTGGCATTTGCATCCCCCTCTATGCTCACTTTGTCTTTGTCTTCAGGAGATGCTTGATCATAATTCATGTATCCCAGGAACTGCATCTGTTTGTTCTTTAACTGTTTGTACCAGAGGATTTGGTTATAGCCACTAATTTTGTGTTGGCAGTTAAATATTGCCGGTTCACCCGGTCTCTTGATCACATCAGATGGATCCTGGTTGACCTCTTTGCCGACAGAGGCCCCTGTGGAAACAGCAGAAAACACAATCCCAGTTTGTAAGAATGAGAGGAAATAGATTTTAAAAATCCTTCATTAAAATGTCAAATTTGGATATGATTGAATATAATGTTCTCCAGAGTACCTGAGACGATGAAAACATTCAGAGTGACACAGAGGAAAATGATCATGATGTAGTTTCTGACTGAGTTTAACATCAGTCTGGTTATTGCTTCTCTTTCTTCATCCCAGTTTACTGTGAGCTCGTCTGCTGACTCTTCCTCCTCTCTTTAAGGAAACGCCTCTTCTTCCAGTTTCACAAACACCACCTTTTAAAGTGGGCGGAGTCACATTGTACCTCCAGTTCTTTACATGAACAACATCATATCAGACACCAACACACACCACAGTTTCATGAAGGGTATATACTGCCACCTATCAGAGGAAGACACTTCACAGAGCCCCATCATCGTTCATAAGATGCTCCGTCACACTCGTGTGAGGCTGCATGGTTGGACTGGACCACATGTCTGTTGTAGTCCAGCTCTCTAGAGATCTTTTCACGTGTGCAGCTGATGTTGGAATAAATTGGTCGTGCTTCTTCCTTTAGCTGCTACAGCTTCTGAACAAACTGAGGGACTGTGGATTGTTTGAGGTCTGACACTGCAAAACCAAACAAGTTACAAACCACTTTCTTGGGAACAGTCTTCATTAATGCTGGCGGCCATGTTGTTGTTGTTGTTGTTGTTTGTCCCTGTAGGAGGTAAATAAGAGGAGCTTCAAGAGCCCAGAGGGAGGGTGGAGGAAGTTAAAGAGAAAGTCTAGATGTTCTTGTTTAAAAGTCGTCCTAGATCACAAATATGAATTCATAGATGAGATGGATTTATCGCCCAGCCCTACATGATGGTCTTTCCAGTTTATTAGCTATTGCTGTATTGTGTCATTATAGTTATTGTGGGCAGAGTATCAAGTATTAGGTGTCTTTCCTTCCTGTGTGGTATCATGTCATATTGTATCACATCGTGTCCTGAGTGTCCCTGTGATTCTCAGCCCTAATATTCAGCTGCTGGCTGACATAATCCTGAATAATACATCCACTCAGTTCAGATCAAATCCATGAGTGAAAGTCTGAGGCTGCGGTCTCCAAACCTCCCGTCATAGTATCTGATCTGGATGAGAAGTAAAGACCCACATTGGTTAGAGGACTTTGAAACAGGTGTAAGGGGCTGTGAACTGTAACACAGAGATGAAATGAAACCATCATCAGAAGCTTTTTGTATTGAGAAACAAAGATCTGTAGCACTGTGGAGACTAGCAGCACAGAAATACACTGCACTGCTGTTCAGATCCACTTCTTTGATTGTTAATGTGCAGGTCTTGCCTTTATCTGCACTCCCTCCCATCGTCACCTTCACGCCTGGTTCTGGGTTTGGATCGCTCATAAACACATATCCCAGGAACATCATCTCTCCGTCTGACTGCTTGTACCAGAGGATTCGATCATAGTCTTTAATTTCATGTTTACAGGTGAGTGTTGTTGTTTTCTCTCCTGGTTTGATGTAAACGTGAGCTGGAGTCTGGGTGACTTCTTTGTCGACAGAGGAACCTGAGGAAACAACAACACACAATCACAATGTGTGCAAAAAACAGTAAAACAGGAAGTAGAACTTCAAATTAAGACGACAATCTGTAAAAAAAACTTGAATACTTTACCTGAAAAGATGAAAAGGTGAAAGGTGATACAGAGGACGATGATCATGATGTGTGTCTGACTGAGTTTAACATCAGTCTACATGTGTCAGAGTTGATGTCACAGTAAACTGGAGGCTGGGGTTCATAAGGAAATCCCTCCTTTTGAGCTTTTAAAGTGGGCGGAGTCACAGTCGTAACTCAACGTAAGAACATCACGTCAAACACCACGTCAAAGGTTTATACTGCCACCTTATGAGAGGAACCCAGACCAGGTTTATCCTGGCTCAGATGAGGCTGAGGTGGTACCCTCCTTACAGCGTGCACTCACTTCATTTCTTGTATGTTGGTCTATTTTTATGAAGCAGTATGTCATGAAACTCTATTTATATTTTAATAATAATAATAATAATTGATTGGACTTGTATAGAGCTTTTCTGGGTACTCAACAGAACAAAGACAGAGGGGGGGCGGGAGGAGAGGTCATGTGTTGTGGTCTTTGTTGAACAGGAAGGTCTTGAGGTGGTTTTTAAACGAGTGAAGAGAGTCAGAGTTGAGGATGTTTGGAGGGAGAGAGTTCAGAGAGTCTGGGCAGCGATGATGAAGACTCTGCCCCCCAAGGTGCTGTGCTTGGTCTTGGTGATAGGGGACAGGAGATCTGAGGCGGTGAGATGGGGAGTGGCGTTTGAGGAGGTCGGTCAGGTACGAGGGGGCGAGGTTATTGAGGGCTAGAGCAGGATCTTGAAGTGATCTGGTCCAGTATGAAGGTTCTAAAGGCGTGGAGGAGGAGAGAGAGGAACACTTCTCTCAGAGCGGTGGTTTCAACAACCACTGCTCTATTATTCACAGAGATCAGAGATTTAAATGAAGAGGCTTGTTGCAGGTGTGAGGGCGGCTGTGAGCCGACAGAGATGATAAAATGTGGAGAGCAGGTTTTTGTACTGATGAGTGGTGACATGCAGCACTGTGGAGACTAGCAGCACAGAAATACACTGCACTGCTGTTCAGGTCGGCTTCTTCAATTGTTAATGTGCAGGTCTTGTTTTCAGCTGCATCCCCTCCCATCTTCACCTTCATCTTCACATCCTCCTCTAGGGTTGGATCCGTGAAGGACACATATCCCAAGAGCTGCATCTGTCCGTCTGACTGCTTGTACCAGAGGATAACATAATAGCCTGTTATTTCATGTCTACAGTTGAGTGTGGCTGTTTTCTCTCCTGGTTTGATGTAAACGTGAGCTGGAGTCTGGGTGACCTTTTTACCAGGAGAGGAACCTGTGGAAAGACGAAGACGTAAACAGAACAGCTCAAACAGCAGCACTTTAAAACACTTTCAACAACTAAACCTACAAAACACCTATTTTAAGAACCTCTAGAGACATTACCTGACACCAGAAAGATGTTGAAATGAATGATCAGGAATAAGATGATCATGTTGTGTCTCCTGTGTCAGAGCAGCCACTAAGACGTCCTTTCAGAAAAGGAGACAGAGTGATGAGGTGGGAGGAGTCTGAGCTGCTTCCTCCTCCTCTTCACATCACAGTCATCATGTCAGCTGTCACCACAGGTTTGGTAATAACGCCCAATAAGTTGAAGAGGCTGTGAGCTGTGTCTTAGAGATAAAGGGAGGTTTTTGTACTGATGAGTGGTGACATGCAGCACTGTGGAGACTAGCAGCACAGAAATACACTGCACTGCTGTTCAGATCAACTTCTTTGATTGTTAATGTGCAGTTCTTGTTTTCATTTGCGTTCCCCTCTATGCTCACTTTGTCTTTGTCTTCAGGAGATGCTTGATCTCCAAACATGTATCCCAGGAGCTGCATCTGTCCGTCCTCTAACTGTTTGTACCAGAGGATTTGGTTATAGCCACTAATTTTGTGTTGGCAGTTAAATACTGCCGGTTCACCCGGTCTCTTGATCACATCAGATGGATCCTGGTTGACCTCTTTGCCGACAGAGGCCCCTGTGGAAACAGCAGAAAACACAATCCCAGTTTGTAAGAATGAGAGGAAATAGATTTTAAAAATCCTTCATTAAAATGTCAAATTTGGATATGATTGAATATAATGTTCTCCAGAGTACCTGAGACGATGAAAACATTCAGAGTGACACAGAGGAAAATGATCATGATGTAGTTTCTGACTGAGTTTAACATCAGTCTGGTTATTGCTTCTCTTTCTTCATCCCAGTTTACTGTGAGCTCGTCTGCTGACTCTTCCTCCTCTCTTTAAGGAAACGCCTCTTCTTCCAGTTTCACAAACACCACCTTTTAA
Organism: Notolabrus celidotus; assembly: GCF_009762535.1. Taxonomy (NCBI): domain Eukaryota; kingdom Metazoa; phylum Chordata; class Actinopteri; order Labriformes; family Labridae; genus Notolabrus; species Notolabrus celidotus. Next base: position 27,163,655 of record NC_048293.1, read on the forward strand.
AGTGGGCGGAGTCACATTGTACCTCCAGTTCTTTACATGAACAACATCATATCAGACACCAACACACACCACAGTTTCATGAAGGGTATATACTGCCACCTATCAAAGATAGTCACACAGACATTTAGTCTTTTTAAAAACTACATATTTTATTCCCCATAAGATCAGCTGACTTTGTGACCTGCCTGAAGTAACACTGTGCTCAGTTTCTTATATCATAACTCGTTTATTACATTCTGTTATCTGTACATTTGACCAGTGGAGGTGCTGAAGGGTGGAGCGGGAGTGGGTGAGTAACCGGGGCAGCTGAGTTCTGGACATGTTGGAGTTTTTGGAGGTCAGTGGAGGGAAGGCCGTAAAGGATGCTGCTGAAGTAGTCCAGTCTGGAGGTTCTAAAGGCGTGGAGGAGGAGAGAGAGGAACACTTCTTTCAGAGCGGTGGTTTCAACAACCACTGCTCTATTATTCACAGAGATCAGAGATTTAAATGAAGAGGCTTGTTGCAGGTGTGAGGGCGGCTGTGAGCCGACAGAGATGATAAAATGTGGAGAGCAGGTTTTTGTACTGATGAGTGGTGACATGCAGCACTGTGGAGACTAGCAGCACAGAAATACACTGCACTGCTGTTCAGGTCGGCTTCTTCAATTGTTAATGTGCAGGTCTTGTTTTCAGCTGCACTACCTCCCATCTTCACCTTCACGCCTGGCTCTGGGTTTGGAGCGCTCAAGGACATATATCCCAGGAACTTCATCTCTCCGTCTGACTGCTTGTACCAGAGGATATCATAATAGTTTGGAATTTCATGTCTACAGTTGAGTGTGGCTGTTTTCTCTCCTGGTTTGATGTAAACGTGAGCTGGAGTCTGGGTGACCTTTTTACCAGGAGAGGAACCTGTGGAAAGACAAAGACGTAAGCAGAACAGCTCAAACAGCAGCACTTTAAAACACTTTCAACAACTAAACCTACAAAACACCTATTTTAAGAACCTCTAGAGACATTACCTGACACCAGAAAGATGTTGAAATGAATGATGAGGAATAAGATGATCATGTTGTGTCTCCTGTGTCAGAGCAGCCACTAAGACGTCCTTTCAGAAAAGGAGACAGAGTGATGAGGTGGGAGGAGTCTGAGCTGCTTCCTCCTCCTCTTCACATCACAGTCATCATGTCAGCTGTCACCACAGGTTTGGTAATAACGCCCAATAAGTTGAAGAGGCTGTGAGCTGTGTCTTAGAGATAAAGGGAGGTTTTTGTACTGATGAGTGGTGACATGCAGCACTGTGGAGACTAGCAGCACAGAAATACACTGCACTGCTGTTCAGATCCACTTCTTTGATTGTTAGTGTGCAGTTCTGATCTTTCTCGGCACTCCCTGTTATCTTCACATTAACTCCTTTTTCAGGAACTTCTTGATCTCCAGTCATGTATCCCAGGAACTGCATCTGTCCGTCCTCTAACTGTTTGTACCAGAGGATGACGCTCAAGCTCTGATCTTTATGTCTGCAGTTAAATATTGCCGGTTCACCCGGTCTCTTGATCACATCAGGTGGATCCTGTTTGACCTCTTTGCCGACAGAGGCCCCTGTGGAAACAGCAGAAAACACAATCCCAGTTTGTAAGAATGAGAGGAAATAGATTTTAAAAATCCTTCATTAAAATGTCAAATTTGGATATCATTGAATATAATGTTCTCCAGAGTACCTGAGACGATGAAAACATTCAGAGTGACACAGAGGAAAATGATCATGATGTAGTTTCTGACTGAGTTTAACATCAGTCTGGTTATTGCTTCTCTTTCTTCATCCCAGTTTACTGTGAGCTCGTCTGCTGACTCTTCCTCCTCTCTTTAAGGAAACGCCTCTTCTTCCAGTTTCACAAACACCACCTTTTAAAGTGGGCGGAGTCACATTGTACCTCCAGTTCTTTACATGAACAACATCATATCAGACACCAACACACACCACAGTTTCATGAAGGGTATATACTGCCATCTATCAGAGGAAGACACTTCACAGAGCCCGATCATCGTTAATAAGATGCTCCGTCACACTCGTGTGAGGCTGCATGGTTGGACTGGACCACATGTCTGTTGTAGTCCAGCTCTCTAGAGATCTTTTCACGTGTGCAGCTGATGTTGGAATAAATTGGTCGTGCTGCTTCCTTTAGCTGCTACAGCTTCTGAACAAACTGAGGGACTGTGGATTGTTTGAGGTCTGACGCTGCAAAACCAAACCAGTTACAAACCACTTTCTTGGGAACAGTCTTCATTAATGCTGGCGGCCATGTTGTTGTTGTTGTTGTTTGTCCCTGTAGGAGGTAAATAAGAGGAGCTTCAAGAGCACAGAGGGAGGGTGGAGGAAGTTAAAGAGAAAGTCTAGATGTTCTTCTTTAAAAGTCGTCCTAGATCACAAATATGAATTCATAGATGAGATGGATTTATCGCCCAGCCCTACATGATGGTCTTCCAGTTTATTAGTTATTGCTGTATTGTGTCATTATAGTTATTGTGGGCAGAGTATCAAGTATTAGGTGTCTTTCCTTCCTGTGTGGTATCATGTTATATTGTATTACATCATGTCCTGAGTGTCCCTGTGATTCTCAGCCCTAATATTCAGCTGCTGGCTGACATAATCCTGAATAATACATCCACTCAGTTCAGATCAAATCCATGAGTGAAAGTCTGAGGCTGCGGTCTCCAAACCTCCCGTCATGATATCTGATCTGGATGAGAAGTAAAGACCCACATTGGTTAGAGGACTTTGAAACAGGTGTAAGGGGCTGTGAACTGTAACACAGAGATGAAATGAAACCATCATCAGAAGCTTTTTGTATTGAGAAACAAAGATCTGTAGCACTGTGGAGACTAGCAGCACAGAAATACACTGCACTGCTGTTCAGATCCACTTCTTTGATTGTTAATGTGCAGGTCTTGCCTTTATCTGCACTCCCTCCCATCGTCACCTTCACGCCTGGTTCTGGGTTTGGATCGCTCATAAACACATATCCCAGGAACATCATCTCTCCGTCTGACTGCTTGTACCAGAGGATTCGATTATAGTCTTTAATTTCATGTCTACAGTTGAGTGTTCCTGTTTTTTCTCCTGGTTTGATGTAAACGTGAGCTGGAGTCTGGATGACTTCTTTGTCGACAGAGGAACCTGAGGAAACAACAACACACAATCACAATGTGTGCAAAAAACAGTAAAACAGGAAGTAGAATTTCAAATTAAGACGACAATCTGTAAAAAAAACTTGAATACTTTACCTGAAACGATTAAAAGGTAAAAGGTGATACAGAGGACGATGATCATGATGTGTGTCTGACTGAGTTTAACATCAGTCTACATGTGTCAGAGTTGATGTCACAGTAAACTGGAGGCTGGGGTTCAAAAGGAAATCCCTCCTTTTGAGCTTTTAAAGTGGGCGGAGTCACAGTCGTAACTCAACGTAAGAACATCACGTCAAACACCACGTCAAAGGTTTATACTGCCACCTTATGAGAGGAACCCAGACCAGGTTTATCCTGGCTCAGATGAGGCTGAGGTGGTACCCTCCTTACAGCGTGCACTCACTTCATTTCTTGTATGTTGGTCTATTTTTATGAAGCAGTATGTCATGAAACTCTATTTATATTTTAATAATAATAATAATTGATTAGACTTGTATAGAGCTTTTCTGGGTACTCAACAGAACAAAGACAGAGGGGGGGCGGGAGGAGAGGTCATGTGTTGTGGTCTTTGTTGAACAGGAAGGTCTTGAGGTGGTTTTTAAACGAGTGAAGAGAGTCAGAGTTGAGGATGTTTGGAGGGAGAGAGTTCAGAGAGTCTGGGCAGAGATTGCAACGACTCTGTCCCCCAAGGTGCGGTGCTTGGTCTTGGTGAAAAGGGACAGGAGATCTGAGGCGGTGAGATGGGGAGTGGCGTTTGAGGAGGTCGGTCGGGTACGAGGGGGCGAGGTTATTGAGGGCTAGAGCAGGATCTTGAAGTGATCTGGTCCAGTATGAAGGTTCTAAAGGCGTGGAGGAGGAGAGAGAGGAACACTTCTTTCAGAGCGGTGGTTTCAACAACCACTGCTCTATTATTCACAGAGATCAGAGATTTAAATGAAGAGGCTTGTTGCAGGTGTGAGGGCGGCTGTGAGCCGACAGAGATGATAAAATGTGGAGAGCAGGTTTTTGTACTGATGAGTGGTGACATGCAGCACTGTGGAGACTAGCAGCACAGAAATACACTGCACTGCTGTTCAGGTCGGCTTCTTCAATTGTTAATGTGCAGGTCTTGTTTTCATTTGCATCCCCTCCCATCTTCACCTTCACCTTCACATCCTTCTCTAGGGTTGCATCCGTGAGGTACATATATCCCAGGAGCGTCATCTGTCCGTCTGACTGCTTGTACCAGAGAATAGTATAATAGCCTGAAATTTCATGTCTACAGTTGAGTGTGGCTGTTTTCTCTCCTGGTTTGATGTAAACGTGAGCTGGAGTCTGGGTGACCTTTTTACCAGGAGAGGAACCTGTGGAAAGACGAAGACGTAAACAGAACAGCTCAAACAGCAGCACTTTAAAACACTTTCAACAACTAAACCTACAAAACACCTATTTTAAGAACCTCTAGAGACATTACCTGACACCAGAAAGATGTTGAAATGAATGATCAGGAATAAGATGATCATGTTGTGTCTCCTGTGTCAGAGCAGCCACTAAGACGTCCTATCAGAAAAGGAGACAGAGTGATGAGGTGGGAGGAGTCTGAGCTGCTTCCTCCTCCTCTTCACATCACAGTCATCATGTCAGCTGTCACCACAGGTTTGGTAATAACACCCAATAAGTTGAAGAGGCTGTGAGCTGTGTCTTAGAGATAAAGGGAGGTTTTTGTACTGATGAGTGGTGACATGCAGCACTGTGGAGACTAGCAGCACAGAAATACACTGCACTGCTGTTCAGATCCACTTCTTTGATTGTTAATGTGCAGGTCTGATCTTTTCTTGCATTCCCTGTTATCTTCACATTAACTCCTTTTTCAGGAACTTCTTGTTCTCCAGTCATGTATCCCAGGAACTGCATCTGTCCGTCCTCTAACTGTTTGTACCAGAGGATTTGGTTCAAGCTCTGATCTTTATGTAGGCAGTTAAATATTGCCGGTTCACCCGGTCTCTTGATCACATCAGATGGATCCTGGTTGACCTCTTTGCCAACAGAGGCCCCTGTGGAAACAGCAGAAAACACAATCCCAGTTTGTAAGAATGAGAGGAAATAGATTTTAAAAATCCTTCATTAAAATGTCAAATTTGGATATCATTGAATATAATGTTCTCCAGAGTACCTGAGACGATGAAAACATTCAGAGTGACACAGAGGAAAATGATCATGATGTAGTTTCTGACTGAGTTTAACATCAGTCTGGTTATTGCTTCTCTTTCTTCATCCCAGTTTACTGTGAGCTCGTCTGCTGACTCTTCCTCCTCTCTTTAAGGAAACGCCTCTTCTTCCAGTTTCACAAACACCACCTTTTAAAGTGGGCGGAGTCACATTGTACCTCCAGTTCTTTACATGAACAACATCATATCAGACACCAACACACACCACAGTTTCATGAAGGGTATATACTGCCACCTATCAGAGGAAGACACTTCACAGAGCCCGATCATCGTTCATAAGATGCTCCGTCACACTCGTGTGAGGCTGCATGGTTGGACTGGACCACATGTCTGTTGTAGTCCAGCTCTCTAGAGATCTGTTCACGTGTGCAGCTGATGTTGGAATAAATTGGTCGTGCTGCTTCCCTTAGCTGCTACAGCTTCTGAACAAACTGAGGGACTGTGGATTGTTTGAGGTCTGACGCTGTAAAACCAAACCAGTTACAAACCACTTTCTTGGGAACAGTCTTCATTAATGCTGGCGGCCATGTAGTTGTTGTTGTTGTTGTTGTTTGTCCCTGTAGGAGGTAAATAAGAGGAGATTCAAGAGCCCAGAGGGAGGGTGGAGGAAGTTAAAGAGAAAGTCTAGATGTTCTTGTTTAAAAGTCGTCCTAGATCACAAATATGAATTCATAGATGAGATGGATTTATCGCCCAGCCCTACATGATGGTCTTTCCAGTTTATTAGTTATTGCTGTATTGTGTCATTATAGTTATTGTGGGCAGAGTATCAAGTATTAGGTGTCTTTCCTTCCTGTGTGGTCTCATGTTATATTGTATTACATCATGTCCTGAGTGTCCCTGTGATTCTCAGTCCTAATATTCAGCTGCTGGCTGACATAATCCTGAATAATACATCCACTCCGTTCAGATCAAATCCATGAGTGAAAGTCTGAGGCTGCGGTCTCCAAACCTCCCGTCATGATATCTGATCTGGATGAGAAGTAAAGACCCACATTGGTTAGAGGACTTTGAAACAGGTGTAAGGGGCTGTGAACTGTAACACAGAGATGAAATGAAACCATCATCAGAAGCTTTTTGTATTGAGAAACAAAGATCTGTAGCACTGTGGAGACTAGCAGCACAGAAATACACTGCACTGCTGTTCAGATCCACTTCTTTGATTGTTAATGTGCAGTTCTTGCCTTTATCTGCACTCCCTCCCATCGTCACCTTCACGCCTGGCTCTGGGTTTGGATTGCTCATAAACACATATCCCAGGAACATCATCTCTCCGTCTGACTGCTTGTACCAGAGGATTCGATTATAGTCTTTAATTTCATGTCTACAGTTGAGTGTTCCTGTTTTTTCTCCTGGTTTGATGTAAACGTGAGCTGGAGTCTGGATGACTTCTTTGTCGACAGAGGAACCTGAGGAAACAACAACACACAATCACAATGTGTGCAAAAAACAGTAAAACAGGAAGTAGAATTTCAAATTAAGACGACAATGTTTGAAAAACTTGAATACTTTACCTGAAATGATTAAAAGGTTAAAGGTGATACAGAGGACGATGATCATGATGTGTGTCTGACTGAGTTTAACATCAGTCTACATGTGTCAGAGTTGATGTCACAGTAAACTGGAGGCTGGGGTTCATAAGGAAATCCCTCCTTTTGAGCTTTTAAAGTGGGCGGAGTCACAGTCGTAACTCAACGTAAGAACATCACGTCAAACACCACGTCAAAGGTTTAAACTGCCACCTTATGAGAGGAACCCAGACCAGGTTTATCCTGGCTCAGATGAGGCTGAGGTGGTACCCTCCTTACAGCGTGCACTCACTTCATTTCTTGTATGTTGGTCTATTTTTATGAAGCAGTATGTCATGAAACTCTATTTATATTTGAATAATAATAATAATTGATTGGACTTGTATAGAGCTTTTCTGGGTACTCAACAGAACAAAGACAGAGGGGGGGCGGGAGGAGAGGTCATGTGTTGTAGTCTTTGTTGAACATTTCAGTGGAGGGAAGGCCGTAAAGGATGCTGTTGCAGTAGTCCAGTATGAAGGTTCTAAAGGCGTGGAGGAGGAGAGAGAGGAACACTTCTTTCAGAGCGGTGGTTTCAACAACCACTGCTCTATTATTCACAGAGATCAGAGATTTAAATGAAGAGGCTTGTTGCAGGTGTGAGGGCGGCTGTGAGCCGACAGATGATAAAATGTGGAGAGCAGGTTTTTGTACTGATGAGTGGTGACATGCAGCACTGTGGAGACTAGCAGCACAGAAATACACTGCACTGCTGTTCAGGTCGACTTCTTTGATTGTTAATGTGCAGGTCTTGTTTTCATTTGCATCCCCTCCGATCTTCACCTTCATGTTCACGTCTTTCTCAAGGGTAGGTTCCGTGAAATACATATATCCCAGGAGTGTCATCTCTCCGTCTGACTGCTTGTACCAGAAGATTTGATTATAAGTTGAAATTTCATGTCTACAGTTGAGTGTGGCTGTTTTCTCTCCTGGTTTGATGTAAACGTGAGCTGGAGTCTGGGTGACCTTTTTACCAGGAGAGGAACCTGTGGAAAGACGAAGACATAAACAGAACAGCTCAAACAGCAGCACTTTAAAACACTTTCAACAACTAAACCTACAAAACACCTATTTTAAGAACCTCTAGAGACATTACCTGACACCAGAAAGATGTTGAAATGAATGATCAGGAATAAGATGATCATGTTGTGTCTCCTGTGTCAGAGCAGCCACTAAGACGTCCTTTCAGAAAAGGAGACAGAGTGATGAGGTGGGAGGAGTCTGAGCTGCTTCCTCCTCCTCTTCACATCACAGTCATCATGTCAGCTGTCACCACAGGTTTGGGAATAACGCCCAATAAGTTGAAGAGGCTGTGAGCTGTGTCTTAGAGATAAAGGGAGGTTTTTGTACTGATGAGTGGTGACATGCAGCACTGTGGAGACTAGCAGCACAGAAATACACTGCACTGCTGTTCAGATCCACTTCTTTGATTGTTAGTGTGCAGTTCTTGTTGGCATTTGCATTCCCCTCTATGCTCACTTTGTCTTTGTCTTCAGGAAATTCTTTATCTCCAGTCATGTATCCCAGGAGCTGCATCTGTCTGTTCTGTAACTGTTTGTACCAGAGGATGGTGTTATAGCTACTAATTTTGTGTCCACAGTAAATTTTGGCTGCGTCACCCGGTCTCTTGATCACATCAGATGGATCCTGATTGACCTCTTTGCCGACAGAGGCCCCTGTGGAAACAGCAGAAAACACAATCCCAGTTTGTAAGAATGAGAGGAAATAGATTTTAAAAATCCTTCATTAAAATGTCAAATTTGGATATCATTGAATATAATGTTCTCCAGAGTACCTGAGACGATGAAAACATTCAGAGTGACACAGAGGAAAATGATCATGATGTAGTTTCTGACTGAGTTTAACATCAGTCTGGTTATTGCTTCTCTTTCTTCATCCCAGTTTACTGTGAGCTCGTCTGCTGACTCTTCCTCCTCTCTTTAAGGAAACGCCTCTTCTTCCAGTTTCACCAACACCACCTTTTAAAGTGGGCGGAGTCACATTGTACCTCCAGTTCTTTACATGAACAACATCATATCAGACACCAACACACACCACAGTTTCATGAAGGGTATATACTGCCACCTATCAAAGATAGTCACGCAGACCTTTAGTCTTTTTAAAAACTACATATTTTATTCCCCATAAGATCAGCTGACTTTGTGACCTGCCTGAAGTAACACTGTGCTCAGTTTCTTATATCATAACTCGTTTATTACATTCTGTTATCTGTACATTTGACCAGTGGAGGTGCTGAAGGGTGGAGCGGGAGTGGGTGAGTAACCGGGTCAGCTGAGTTCTGGACATGTTGGAGTTTTTGGAGGACGGTGGAGGGAAGGCCGTAAAGGATGCTGTTGCAGTAGTCCAGTCTGGAGGTTCTCAAGGCGTGGAGGAGGAGAGAGAGGAACACTTCTCTCAGAGCGGTGGTTTCAACAACCACTGCTCTATTATTCACAGAGATCAGAGATTTAAATGAAGAGGCTTGTTGCAGGTGTGAGGGCGGCTGTGAGCCGACAGAGATGATAAAATGTGGAGAGCAGGTTTTTGTACTGATGAGTGGTGACATGCAGCACTGTGGAGACTAGCAGCACAGAAATACACTGCACTGCTGTTCAGGTCGGCTTCTTCAATTGTTAATGTGCAGGTCTTGTTTTCATCTGCACTCCCTCCCATCTTCACCTTCATGTTCACATCCTTCTCTAGGGTTTGAAAGGAGCTAGTCATATACCCCAGGAGCGTCATCTCTCCATCTGACTGCTTGTACCAGAAGATTTGATTATAGGTTGAAATTTCATGTCTACAGTTGAGTGTGGCTGTTTTCTCTCCTGGTTTGATGTAAATGTGAGCTGGAGTCTGGGTGACCTTTTTACCAGGAGAGGAACCTGTGGAAAGACAAAGACGTAAACAGAACAGCTCAAACAGCAGCACTTTAAAACACTTTCAACAACTAAACCTACAAAACACCTATTTTAAGAACCTCAAGAGACATTACCTGACACCAGAAAGATGTTGAAATGAATGATCAGGAATAAGATGATCATGTTGTGTCTCCTGTGTCAGAGCAGCCACTAAGACGTCCTTTCAGAAAAGGAGACAGAGTGATGAGGTGGGAGGAGTCAGAGCTGCTTCCTCCTCCTCTTCACATCACAGTCACCATGTCAGCTGTCACCACAGGTTTGGTAATAACGCCCAATAAGTTGAAGAGGCTGTGAGCTGTGTCTTAGAGATAAAGGGAGGTTTTTGTACTGATGAGTGGTGACATGCAGCACTGTGGAGACTAGCAGCACAGAAATACACTGCACTGCTGTTCAGATCCACTTCTTTGATTGTTAATGTGCAGGTCTGATCTTTTCCTGCATTTCCTGTTATCTTCACATTAACTCCTTTTTCAGGAACTTCTTTATCTCCAACCATGTATCCCAGGAGCTGCATCTGTTTGTTCTTTAACTGTTTGTACCAGAGGATTTGGTTCAAGCTCTGATCTTTATGTCTGCAGTTAAATATTGCCGGTTCACCCGGTCTCTTGATCACATCAGATGGATCCTGGTTGACCTCTTTGCCGACAGAGGCCCCTGTGGAAACAGCAGAAAACACAATCCTAGTTTGTAAGAAAGAGAGGAAATAGATTTTAAAAATCCTTCATTAAAATGTCAAATTTGGATATGATTGAATATAATGTTCTCCAGAGTACCTGAGACGATGAAAACATTCAGAGTGACACAGAGGAAAATGATCATGATGTAGTTTCTGACTGAGTTTAACATCAGTCTGGTTATTGCTTCTCTTTCTTCATCCCAGTTTACTGTGAGCTCGTCTGCTGACTCTTCCTCCTCTCTTTAAGGAAACGCCTCTTCTTCCAGTTTCACCAACACCACCTTTTAAAGTGGGCGGAGTCACATTGTACCTCCAGTTCTTTACATGAACAACTTCATATCAGACACCAACACACACCACAGTTTCATGAAGGGTATATACTGCCACCTATCAGAGGAAGACACTTCACAGAGCCCGATCATCTTTAATAAGATGCTCCGTCACACTCGTGTGAGGCTGCATGGATGGACTGAACCACATGTCTGTTGTAGTCCAGCTCTCTAGAGATCTTTTCACGTGTGCAGCTGATGTTGGAATAAATTGGTCGTGCTGCTTCCTTTAGCTGCTACAGCTTCTGAACAAACTGAGGGACTGTGGATTGTTTGAGGTCTGACGCTGCAAAACCAAACCAGTTACAAACCACTTTCTTGGGAACAGTCTTCATTAATGCTGGCGGCCATGTTGTTGTTGTTGTTGTTTGTCCCTGTAGGAGGTAAATAAGAGGAGCTTCAAGAGCCCAGAGGGAGGGTGGAGGAAGTTAAAGAGAAAGTCTAGATGTTCTTGTTTAAAAGTCGTCCTAGATCACAAATATGAATTCATAGATGAGATGGATTTATCGCCCAGCCCTACATGATGGTCTTCTAGTTTATTAGTTATTGCTGTATTGTGTCATTATAGTTATTGTGGGCAGAGGATCAAGTATTAGGTGTCTTTCCTTCCTTTGTTGTCTCATGCTATATTGTATTACATCATGTCCTGAGTGTCCCTGTGATTCTCAGCCCTAATATTCAGCTGCTGGCTGACATAATCCTGAATAATACATCCACTCAGTTCAGATCAAATCCATGAGTGAAAGTCTGAGGCTGCGGTCTCCAAACCTCCCGTCATGATATCTGATCTGGATGAGAAGTAAAGACCCACATTGGTTAGAGGACTTTGAAACAGGTGTAAGGGGCTGTGAACTGTAACACAGAGATGAAATGAAACCATCATCAGAAGCTTTTTGTATTGAGAAACAAAGATCTGTAGCACTGTGGAGACTAGCAGCACAGAAATACACTGCACTGCTGTTCAGATCCACTTCTTTGATTGTTAATGTGCAGTTCTTGCCTTTATCTGCACTCCCCCCCATCGTCACCTTCACGCCTGGTTCTGGGTTTGGACCGCTCATAAACACATATCCCAGGAACTTCATCTCTCCCTCTGACTGCTTGTACCAGAGGATTCGATCATAGTCTTTAATTTCATGTCTACAGTTGAGTGTTGCTGTTTTCTCTCCTGGTTTGATGTAAACGTGAGCTGGAGTCTGGGTGACTTCTTTGTCAACAGAGGAACCTGAGGAAACAACAACACACAATCACAATGTGTGCAAAAAACAGTAAAACAGGAAGTAGAATTTCAAATTAAGACGACAATCTGTAAAAAAAACTTGAATACTTTACCTGAAACGATTAAAAGGTTAAAGGTGATACAGAGGACGATGATCATGATGTGTGTCTGACTGAGTTTAACATCAGTCTACATGTGTCAGAGTTGATGTCACAGTAAACTGGAGGCTGGGGTTCAAAAGGAAATCCCTCCTTTTGAGCTTTTAAAGTGGGCGGAGTCACAGTCGTAACTCAACGTAAGAACATCACGTCAAACACCACGTCAAAGGTTTATACTGCCACCTTATGAGAGGAACCCAGACCAGGTTTATCCTGGCTCAGATGAGGCTGAGGTGGTACCCTCCTTACAGCATGCACTCACTTCATTTCTTATATGTTGGTCTATTTTTATGAAGCAGTATGTCATGAAACTCTATTTATATTTGAATAATAATAATTGATTGGACTTGTGTAGCGCTTTTCTGGGTACTCAACAGAACAAAGACAGAGGGGGGGGGCGGGAGGAGAGGTCATGTGTTGTGGTCTTTGTTGAACATTTCAGTGGAGGGAAGGCCGTAAAGGATGCTGTTGCAGTAGTCCAGTCTGGAGGTTCTAAAGGCGTGGAGGAGGAGAGAGAGGAACACTTCTTTCAGAGCGGTGGTTTCAACAACCACTGCTCTATTATTCACAGACATCAGAGATTTAAATGAAGAGGCTTGTTGCAGGTGTGAGGGCGGCTGTGAGCCAACAGAGATGATAAAATGTGGAGAGCAGGTTTTTGTACTGATGAGTGGTGACATGCAGCACTGTGGAGACTAGCAGCACAGAAATACACTGCACTGCTGTTCAGGTCGGCTTCTTCAATTGTTAATGTGCAGGTCTTGTTTTCATTTGCATCCCCTCCGATCTTCACCTTCATGTTCACATCCTTCTCTAGGGTTGGAGCTGTGTAATACATATTTCCCAGGAGCGTCATCTGTCCGTCTGACTGCTTGTACCAGAGGATAACATAATAGCCTGAAATTTCATGTCTACAGTTGAGTGTGGCTGTTTTCTCTCCTGGTTTGATGTAAACGTGAGCTGGAGTCTGGGTGACCTTTTTACCAGGAGAGGAACCTGTGGAAAGACGAAGACGTAAACAGAACAGCTCAAACAGCAGCACTTTAAAACACTTTCAACAACTAAACCTACAAAACACCTATTTTAAGAACCTCTAGAGACATTACCTGACACCAGAAAGATGTTGAAATGAATGATGAGGAATAAGATGATCATGTTGTGTCTCCTGTGTCAGAGCAGCCACTAAGACGTCCTTTCAGAAAAGGAGACAGAGTGATGAGGTGGGAGGAGTCTGAGCTGCTCCTCCTCCTCTTCACATCACAGTCATCATGTCAGCTGTCACCACAGGTTTGGTAATAACGCCCAATAAGTTGAAGAGGCTGTGAGCTGTGTCTTAGAGATAAAGGGAGGTTTTTGTACTGATGAGTGGTGACATGCAGCACTGTGGAGACTAGCAGCACAGAAATACACTGCACTGCTGTTCAGCTCCACTTCTTTGATTGTTAATGTGCAGGTCTGATCTTTCTCGGCACTCCCTGTTATCTTCACATTAACTCCTTTTTCAGGAACTTCTTGATCTCCAGTCATGTATCCCAGGAACTGCATCTGTCCGTCCTCTAACTGTTTGTACCAGAGGATGACGCTCAAGCTCTGATCTTTATGTCTGCAGTTAAATATTGCCGGTTCACCCGGTCTCTTGATCACATCAGATGGATCCTGGTTGACCTCTTTGCCGACAGAGGCCCCTGTGGAAACAACAGAAAACACAATCCCAGTTTGTAAGAATGAGAGGAAATAGATTTTAAAAATCCTTCATTAAAATGTCAAATTTGGATATCATTGAATATAATGTTCTCCAGAGTACCTGAGACGATGAAAACATTCAGAGTGACACAGAGGAAAATGATCATGATGTAGTTTCTGACTGAGTTTAACATCAGTCTGGTTATTGCTTCTCTTTCTTCATCCCAGTTTACTGTGAGCTCGTCTGCTGACTCTTCCTCCTCTCTTTAAGGAAACGCCTCTTCTTCCAGTTTCACAAACACCACCTTTTAAAGTGGGCGGAGTCACATTGTACCTCCAGTTCTTTACATGAACAACATCATATCAGACACCAACACACACCACAGTTTCATGAAGGGTATATACTGCCACCTATCAGAGGAAGACACTTCACAGAGCCCGATCATCGTTCATAAGATGCTCCGTCACACTCGTGTGAGGCTGCATGGTTGGACTGGACCACATGTCTGTTGTAGTCCAGCTCTCTAGAGATCTTTTCACGTGTGCAGCTGATGTTGGAATAAATTGGTCGTGCTGCTTCCTTTAGCTGCTACAGCTTCTGAACAAACTGAGGGACTGTGGATTGTTTGAGGTCTGACGCTGTAAAACCAAACCAGTTACAAACCACTTTCTTGGGAACAGTCTTCATTAATGCTGGCGGACATGTTTTTGTTGTTGTTGTTGTTTGTCCCTGTAGGAGGTAAATAAGAGGAGCTTCAAGAGCCCAGAGGGAGGGTGGAGGAAGTTAAAGAGAAAGTCTAGATGTTCTTGTTTAAAAGTCGTCCTAGATCACAAATATGAATTCATAGATGAGATGGATTTATCGCCCAGCCCTACATGATGGTCTTCCAGTTTATTAGTTAATGCTGTATTGTGTCATTATAGTTATTGTGGGCAGAGTATCAAGTATTAGATGTCTTTCCTTCCTGTGTGGTATCATGTCATATTGTATTACATTGTGTCCTGAGTGTTCCTGTGATTCTCAGCCCTAATATTCAGCTGCTGGCTGACATAATCCTGAATAATACATCCACTCAGTTCAGATCAAATCCATGAGTGAAAGTCTGAGGCTGCGGTCTCCAAACCTCCCGTCATAGTATCTGATCTGGATGAGAAGTAAAGACCCACATTGGTTAGAGGACTTTGAAACAGGTGTAAGGGGCTGTGAACTGTAACACAGAGATGAAATGAAACCATCATCAGAAGCTTTTTGTATTGAGAAACAAAGATCTGTAGCACTGTGGAGACTAGCAGCACAGAAATACACTGCACTGCTGTTCAGCTCCACTTCTTTGATTGTTAATGTGCAGGTCTGATCTTTCATGGCACTCCCTGTTATCGTCACATTAAGTCCTTCTTCAGGATAACCTTGATTAACGTTCATGTATCCCAGGAGCTGCATCTGTCTGTTCTTTAACTGTTTGTACCAGAGGATTCGGGTAAAGTCTTCATTTTCATGTTTGCAGTGGATGTTGGCTGGTTCTCCCAGTTTGTTGATCATGTCAGCTGGAGTCTGGGTGACTTCTTTGTCGACAGAGGAACCTGAGGAAACAACAACACACAATCACAATGTGTGCAAAAAACAGTAAAACAGGAAGTAGAATTTCAAATTAAGACGACAATCTGTAAAAAAAACTTGAATACTTTACCTGAAACGATGAAAAGGTTAAAGGTGATACAGAGGACGATGATCATGATGTGTGTCTGACTGAGTTTAACATCAGTCTACATGTGTCAGAGTTGATGTCACAGTAAACTGGAGGCTGGGGTTCATAAGGAAATCCCTCCTTTTGAGCTTTTAAAGTGGGCGGAGTCACAGTCGTAACTCAACGTAAGAACATCACGTCAAACACCACGTCAAAGGTTTATACTGCCACCTTATGAGAGGAACCCAGACCAGGTTTATCCTGGCTCAGATGAGGCTGAGGTGGTACCCTCCTTACAGCGTGCACTCACTTCATTTCTTGTATGTTGGTCTATTTTTATGAAGCAGTATGTCATGAAACTCTATTTATATTTTAATAATAATAATAATTGATTGGACTTGTATAGAGCTTTTCTGGGTACTCAACAGAACAAAGACAGAGGGGGGGCGGGAGGAGAGGTAATGTGTTGTGGTCTTTGTTGAACATTTCAGTGGAGGGAAGGCCGTAAAGGATGCTGTTGCAGTAGTCCAGTCTGGAGGTTCTAAAGGCGTGGAGGAGGAGAGAGAGGAACACTTCTTTCAGAGCGGTGGTTTCAACAACCACTGCTCTATTATTCACAGAGATCAGAGATTTAAATGAAGAGGCTTGTTGCAGGTGTGAGGGCGGCTGTGAGCCGACAGAGATGATAAAGTGTGGAGAGCAGGTTTTTGTACTGATGAGTGGTGACATGCAGCACTGTGGAGACTAGCAGCACAGAAATACACTGCACTGCTGTTCAGGTCGGCTTCTTCAATTGTTAATGTGCAGGTCTTGTTTTCAGCTGCGCTACCTCCCATCGTCACCTTCACCTTCACGTCTTTCTCTAGGGTTGGAAAGGAGCTAGTCATATACCCTAGGAGCGTCATCTCTCCATCTGACTGCTTGTACCAGAAGATTTGATTATAGTTTGGAATCTCATGTCTACAGTTGAGTGTGGCTGTTTTCTCTCCTGGTTTGATGTAAACGTGAGCTGGAGTCTGGGTGACCTTTTTACCAGGAGAGGAACCTGTGGAAAGACGAAGACGTAAACAGAACAGCTCAAACAGCAGCACTTTAAAACCCTTTCAACAACTAAACCTACAAAACACCTATTTTAAGAACCTCTAGAGACATTACCTGACACCAGAAAGATGTTGAAATGAATGATCAGGAATAAGATGATCATGTTGTGTCTCCTGTGTCAGAGCAGCCACTAAGACGTCCTTTCAGAAAAGGAGACAGAGTGATGAGGTGGGAGGAGTCTGAGCTGCTTCCTCCTCCTCTTCACATCACAGTCATCATGTCAGCTGTCACCACAGGTTTGGTAATAACGCCCAATAAGTTGAAGAGGCTGTAAGCTGTGTCATAGAGATAAAGGGAGGTTTTTGTACTGATGAGTGGTGACATGCAGCACTGTGGAGACTAGCAGCACAGAAATACACTGCACTGCTGTTCAGATCCACTTCTTTGATTGTTAATGTGCAGTTCTTGTTTTCAGCTGCATCCCCCTCTATGCTCACTTTGTCTTTGTCTTCAGGAAATTCTTTATCTCCAACCATGTATCCCAGGAGCTGCATCTGTTTGTCCTCTAACTGTTTGTACCAGAGGATTACGTTATAGCCACTAATTTTGTGTCCACAGTAAATTTTGGCTGCGTCACCCGGTCTCTTGATCACGTCAGATGGATCCTGGTCGACCTCTTTGTCGACAGAGGCCCCTGTGGAAACAACAGAAAACACAATCCCAGTTTGTAAGAATGAGAGGAAATAGATTTTAAAAATCCTTCATTAAAATGTCAAATTTGGATATCATTGAATATAATGTTCTCCAGAGTACCTGAGACGATGAAAACATTCAGAGTGACACAGAGGAAAATGATCATGATGTAGTTTCTGACTGAGTTTAACATCAGTCTGGTTATTGCTTCTCTTTCTTCATCCCAGTTTACTGTGAGCTCGTCTGCTGACTCTTCCTCCTCTTTAAGGAAACGCCTCTTCTTCCAGTTTCACAAACACCACCTTTTAAAGTGGGCGGAGTCACATTGTACCTCCAGTTCTTTACATGAACAACATCATATCAGACACCAACACACACCACAGTTTCATGAAGGGTATATACTGCCACCTATCAAAGATAGTCACGCAGACCTTTAGTCTTTTTAAAAACTACATATTTTATTCCCCATAAGATCAGCTGACTTTGTGACCTGCCTGAAGTAACACTGTGCTCAGTTTCTTATATCATAACTCGTTTATTACATTCTGTTATCTGTACATTTGACCAGTGGAGGTGCTGAAGGATGGAGCGGGAGTGGGTGAGTAACCGGGGCAGCTGAGTTCTGGACATGTTGGAGTTTTTGGAGGTCGGTGGAGGGAAGGCCGTAAAGGATGCTGTTGCAGTAGTCCAGTCTGGAGGTTCTAAAGGCGTGGAGGAGGAGAGAGAGGAACACTTCTTTCAGAGCGGTGGTTTCAACAACCACTGCTCTATTATTCACAGAGATCAGAGATTTAAATGAAGAGGCTTGTTGCAGGTGTGAGGGCGGCTGTGAGCCGACAGAGATGATAAAATGTGGAGAGCAGGTTTTTGTACTGATGAGTGGTGACATGCAGCACTGTGGAGACTAGCAGCACAGAAATACACTGCACTGCTGTTCAGGTCGGCTTCTTCAATTGTTAATGTGCAGGTCTTGTTTTCAGCTGCACTCCCTCCCATTGTCACCTTCACGCCTGGCTCTGGGTTTGGAGCGCTCACTGCCATATATCCCAGGAGCTGCATCTGTCCATCTGACTGCTTGTACCAGAGGATATAATTATAGCCTTGAATTTCATGTCTGCAGTTGAGTGTGGCTGTTTTGTCTCCTGGTTTGATGTAAACGTGAGCTGGAGTCTGGGTGACCTTTTTACCAGGAGAGGAACCTGTGGAAAGACAAAGACGTAAACAGAACAGCTCAAACAGCAGCACTTTAAAACACTTTCAACAACTAAACCTACAAAACACCTATTTTAAGAACCTCTAGAGACATTACCTGACACCAGAAAGATGTTGAAATGAATGATCAGGAATAAGATGATCATGTTGTGTCTCCTGTGTCAGAGCAGCCACTAAGACGTCCTTTCAGAAAAGGAGACAGAGTGATGAGGTGGGAGGAGTCTGAGCTGCTTCCTCCTCCTCTTCACATCACAGTCATCATGTCAGCTGTCACCACAGGTTTGGTAATAACGCCCAATAAGTTGAAGAGGCTGTGAGCTGTGTCTTAGAGATAAAGGGAGGTTTTTGTACTGATGAGTGGTGACATGCAGCACTGTGGAGACTAGCAGCACAGAAATACACTGCACTGCTGTTCAGATCCACTTCTTTGATTGTTAATGTGCAGGTCTGATCTTTCTCGGCACTCCCTGTTATCTTCACATTAACTCCTTTTTCAGGAACTTCTTGATCTCCAGTCATGTATCCCAGGAACTGCATCTGTCCGTCCTCTAACTGTTTGTACCAGAGGATGACGCTCAAGCTCTGATCTTTATGTCTGCAGTTAAATATTGCCGGTTCACCCGGTCTCTTGATCACATCAGGTGGATCCTGTTTGACCTCTTTGCCGACAGAGGCCCCTGTGGAAACAGCAGAAAACACAATCCCAGTTTGTAAGAATGAGAGGAAATAGATTTTAAAAATCCTTCATTAAAATGTCAAATTTGGATATCATTGAATATAATGTTCTCCAGAGTACCTGAGACGATGAAAACATTCAGAGTGACACAGAGGAAAATGATCATGATGTAGTTTCTGACTGAGTTTAACATCAGTCTGGTTATTGCTTCTCTTTCTTCATCCCAGTTTACTGTGAGCTCGTCTGCTGACTCTTCCTCCTCTCTTTAAGGAAACGCCTCTTCTTCCAGTTTCACAAACACCACCTTTTAAAGTGGGCGGAGTCACATTGTACCTCCAGTTCTTTACATGAACAACATCATATCAGACACCAACACACACCACAGTTTCATGAAGAGTATATACTGCCACCTATCAGAGGAAGACACTTCACAGAGCCCGATCATCGTTCATAAGATGCTCCGTCACACTCGTGTGAGGCTGCATGGTTGGACTGGACCACATGTCTGTTGTAGTCCAGCTCTCTAGAGATCTTTTCACGTGTGCAGCTGATGTTGGAATAAATTGATCGTGCTGCTTCCTTTAGCTGCTACAGCTTCTGAACAAACTGAGGGACTGTGGATTGTTTGAGGTCTGACGCTGCAAAACCAAACCAGTTACAAACCACTTTCTTGGGAACAGTCTTCATTAATGCTGGCGGCCATGTTGTTGTTGGTGTTGTTGTTTCTCCCTGTAGGAGGTAAATAAGAGGAGCTTCAAGAGCCCAGAGGGAGGGTGGAGGAAGTTAAAGAGAAAGTCTAGATGTTCTTGTTTAAAAGTCGTCCTAGATCACAAATATGAATTCATAGATGAGATGGATTTATCGCCCAGCCCTACATGATGGTCTTCCAGTTTATTAGTTATTGCTGTATTGTGTCATTATAGTTATTGTGGGCAGAGTATCAAGTATTAGGTGTCTTTCCTTCCTGTGTGGTATCATGTCATATTGGATTACATCGTGTCCTGAGTGTCCCTGTGATTCTCAGCCCTCATATTCAGCTGCTGGCTGACATAATCCTGAATAATACATCCACTCAGTTCAGATCAAATCCATGAGTGAAAGTCTGAGGCTGCGGTCTCCAAACCTCCCGTCATAGTATCTGATCTGGATGAGAAGTAAAGACCCACATTGGTTAGAGGACTTTGAAACAGGTGTAAGGGGCTGTAAACTGTAACACAGAGATGAAATGAAACCATCATCAGAAGCTTTTTGTATTGAGAAACAAAGATCTGTAGCACTGTGGAGACTAGCAGCACAGAAATACACTGCACTGCTGTTCAGATCCACTTCTTGGATTGTTAATGTGCAGGTCTTGCCTTTATCTGCACTCCCTCCCATCGTCACCTTCACGTCTGGCTCTGGGTTTGGACCGCTCATAAACACATATCCCAGGAACATCATCTCTCCGTCTGACTGCTTGTACCAGTAGATTCGATTATAGTCTTTAATTTCATGTCTACAGTTGAGTGTTGTTGTTTTCTCTCCTGGTTTGATGTAAACGTGAGCTGGAGTCTGAGTGACTTCTTTGTCGACAGAGGAACCTGAGGAAACAACAACACACAATCACAATGTGTGCAAAAAACAGTAAAACAGGAAGTAGAATTTCAAATTAAGACGACAATGTTTGAAAAAACTTGAATTCTTTACCTGAAACGATTAAAAGGTTAAAGGTGATACAGAGGACGATGATCATGATGTGTGTCTGACTGAGTTTAACATCAGTCTACATGTGTCAGAGTTGATGTCACAGTAAACTGGAGGCAGGGGTTCAAAAGGAAATCCCTCCTTTTGAGCTTTTAAAGTGGGCGGAGTCACAGTCGTAACTCAACGTAAGAACATCACGTCAAACACCACGTCAAAGGTTTATACTGCCACCTTATGAGAGGAACCCAGACCAGGTTTATCCTGGCTCAGATGAGGCTGAGGTGGTACCCTCCTTACAGTTGCACTCACTTCATTTCTTGTATGTTGGTCTATTTTTATGAAGCAGTATGTCATGAAACTCTATTTATATTTTTAATAATAATAATTGATTGGACTTGTATAGAGCTTTTCTGGGTACTCAACAGAACAAAGACAGAGGGGGGGCGGGAGGAGAGGTCATGTGTTGTGGTCTTTGTTGAACAGGAAGGTCTTGAGGTGGTTTTTAAATGAGTGAAGAGAGTCAGAGTTGAGGATGTTTGGAGGGAGAGAGTTCAGAGAGTCTGGGCAGCGATGATGAAGACTCTGTCCCGCAAGGTGCGGTGCTTGGTCTTGGTGATAGGGGACAGGAGATCTGAGGAGGTGAGATGGGGAGTGGCGTTTGAGGAGGTTGGACAGGTACTACATGGGGAGGTTATTGAGGGATTGAGAAGGAGCTTGAAGTGGATCTGGTCCAGTCTGGAGGTTCTAAAGGCGTGGAGGAGGAGAGAGAGGAACACTTCTTTCAGAGCGGTGGTTTCAACAACCACTGCTCTATTATTCACAGAGATCAGAGATTTAAATGAAGAGGCTTGTTGCAGGTGTGAGGGCGGCTGTGAGCCGACAAAGATGATAAAGTGTGGAGAGCAGGTTTTTGTACTGATGAGTGGTGACATGCAGCACTGTGGAGACTAGCAGCACAGAAATACACTGCACTGCTGTTCAGGGCGGCTTCTTCAATTGTTAATGTGCAGGTCTTGTTTTCATTTGCATCCCCTTCGATCTTCACCTTCATTTTCAAGTCTTTCTCAAGGGTTGGTTCCGTGAAATACATATATCCCAGGAGTGTCATCTCTCCGTCTGACTGCTTGTACCAGAAGATTTGATTATAAGTTGAAATCTCATGTCTACAGTTGAGTGTGGCTGTTTTCTCTCCTGGTTTGATGTAAACGTGAGCTGGAGTCTGGGTGACCTTTTTACCAGGAGAGGAACCTGTGGAAAGACGAAGACGTAAACAGAACAGCTCAAACAGCAGCACTTTAAAACACTTTCAACAACTAAACCTACAAAACACCTATTTTAAGAACCTCTAGAGACATTACCTGACACCAGAAAGATGTTGAAATGAATGATCAGGAATAAGATGATCATGTTGTGTCTCCTGTGTCAGAGCAGCCACTAAGACGTCCTTTCAGAAAAGGAGACAGAGTGATGAGGTGGGAGGAGTCTGAGCTGCTTCCTCCTCCTCTTCACATCACAGTCATCATGTCAGCTGTCACCACAGGTTTGGTAATAACACCCAATAAGTTGAAGAGGCTGTGAGCTGTGTCTTAGAGATAAAGGGAGGTTTTTGTACTGATGAGTGGTGACATGCAGCACTGTGGAGACTAGCAGCACAGAAATACACTGCACTGCTGTTCAGATCCACTTCTTTGATTGTTAGTTTGCAGTCCTTGTTGGCATTTGCATCCCCCTCTATGCTCACTTTGTCTTTGTCTTCAGGAAATTCTTTATCTCCAGTCATGTATCCCAGGAGCTGCATATGTCTGTTCTTTAACTGTTTGTACCAGAGGATTACACGATAGCCACTAATTTTGTGTTGGCAGTAAAATATTGCCGGTTCACCCGGTCTCTTGATCACATCAGATGGATCCTGGTTGACCTCTTTGTCGACAGAGGCCCCTGTGGAAACAGCAGAAAACACAATCCCAGTTTGTAAGAATGAGAGGAAATAGATTTTAAAAATCCTTCATTAAAATGTCAAATTTGGATATCATTGAATATAATGTTCTCCAGAGTACCTGAGACGATGAAAACATTCAGAGTGACACAGAGGAAAATGATCATGATGTAGTTTCTGACTGAGTTTAACATCAGTCTGGTTATTGCTTCTCTTTCTTCATCCCAGTTTACTGTGAGCTCGTCTGCTGACTCTTCCTCCTCTCTTTAAGGAAACGCCTCTTCTTCCAGTTTCACAAACACCACCTTTTAAAGTGGGTGGAGTCACATTGTACCTCCAGTTCTTTACATGAACAACATCATATCAGACACCAACACACACCACAGTTTCATGAAGGGTATATACTGCCACCTATCAAAGATAGTCACACAGAGCTTTATTAATTAGTGTTTCTATGGCAACTCATGTCAATATTCTAAGTTAAATAACACAGTGCTGCAAGCTGGATTCCCTTTAAGTTGACTCAGAGTCACTAATTCATGACTCTTTATATAATTATCATGCAGTTTATCAGTTATTGCAGGAAGTGTTTTGTGATATTAAAGCTGATATGGGCAACGTGTTGTAATCTTGTATAATATATCCACTCAGTTCAGATCATATCCATCAAACAGAGTTCAGCCAGGACACTTTACAGAAAGAGAATCAATCAACCAAGCTTTATTTATACATCACCTTTCATACAAATCAAATGTAATTCAAAGAGCTTTACAGAGACTGAAAACAAGAAAGAAGCAGAAATAAAAGAAACGCTCTGTCCCCCAAAGTGCGGTGCTTGGTCTTGGTGATAAGGGACAGGAGATCTGAGGCAGCAATATGGGGAGTGACGTTTGAGGAGTTCTGTCAGGTATGAGGGGGGCAAGATTATTGAGGGCTAGAGCAGGATCTTGAAGTGGATCCGGTGCTGTATGAAGGTTCTAAAGGCGTGGAGGAGGAGAGAGAGGAACACTTCTTTCAGAGCGGTGGTTTCAACAACCACTGCTCTATTATTCACAGAGATCAGAGATTTAAATGAAGAGGCTTGTTGCAGGTGTGAGGGCGGCTGTGAGCCGACAGAGATGATAAAATGTGGAGAGCAGGTTTTTGTACTGATGAGTGGTGACATGCAGCACTGTGGAGACTAGCAGCACAGAAATACACTGCACTGCTGTTCAGGTCGGCTTCTTCAATTGTTAATGTGCAGGTCTTGTTTTCATTTGCATCCCCTCCGATCTTCACCTTCACCTTCACATCCTTCTCTAGGGTTGCATCCGTGAGGGACATATATCCCAGGAGCGTCATCTGTCCGTCTGACTGCTTGTACCAGAGAAGAGTATAATAGCCTGAAATTTCATGTCTACAGTTGAGTGTGGCTGTTTTCTCTCCTGGTTTGATGTAAACGTGAGCTGGAGTCTGGGTGACCTTTTTACCAGGAGAGGAACCTGTGGAAAGTCGAAGACGTAAACAGAACAGCTCAAACAGCAGCACTTTAAAACACTTTCAACAACTAAACCTACAAAACACCTATTTTAAGAACCTCTAGAGACATTACCTGACACCAGAAAGATGTTGAAATGAATGATCAGGAATAAGATGATCATGTTGTGTCTCCTGTGTCAGAGCAGCCACTAAGATGTCCTTTCAGAAAAGGCCACAGAGTGATGAGGTGGGAGAAGTCTGAGCTGCTTCCTCCTCCTCTTCACATCACAGTCATCATGTCAGCTGTCACCACAGGTTTGGTAATAGAGGCTGTGAGCCGCTCTGTGGTGATGAAGGGAGGTTTTTGTACTGATGAGCTGAGATATCCAGCACTGTGTACACTGACAGCACAGAAGTACTCTGCGCTGCTGTTCAGTTTGAGGTCTTCCATTTTTAACGTGCAGGTCTGGTCCTTGCTTGCGCCCCCCTCCAGCTTTATATTCACTCCTTCCTCTGGGTTTCCAATTTCGTAATTCATATACCCCAGCAGCTGCATCTGTGTGCCATTTGTCTTCTTATACCAGAGGATTAGATCATATTTAGTGTTGCTGTGTGAACACTCTATTTCAGCTGTTTCTCCTGGTTGATGGTAAATGTTTGCAGGAGTCTGTTTGACTTCTTCACTTGAAGAGGAACCTGTGGAGAAGATCACAACATGAGAGAATGAGTCCTCATAAAGACAAAGCACCAACATGTCCAGACTTTCATTAGGTTACCTGAAACCAGAGTGACACTCAAGGCGAGGCAGCAGACGAAGATCTTCATGCTGAATTTAAGATCCCTCTTTGTTCTGTCACATGTCCGTACAGTCCTGATTCCTTCTCTCTGAGTGAGCCCTCGTTTCAGTAAACCATGGTGGGAGGTGTCTCAGTACTGCTCACAGCTGAATGAGCATGAGCGGTTAAACACTCCCACCTCCAGAAAAGGAAACGATTAAGGTCAGCATCTTTCCCTGGGTTGGTTTCATTTGGATTTTTCTGGTTCTTGTTCTTGTTTCAAGATCAAAAGTTAGTCTGCCTTTAGCGTTGGGACGTTCAGGCTCTTAAGAGTGAATTGTTAACTCTGACAAGAATGTATTATTCATAGAAATAAACATTACTCTTTCTTAAGATGGATCAATGAGGAAAAATAACAACCAAATCTATGTAAGGGATAATGTATGGTTAGCAGGTCTTGTCTCACCCTCTCAGAATACTGACAGGGTGAGACAAGACCCCGACTACTAACTTAACCCTCCTGTTATGTTCCTTTCACAGGAACAGCAATAATGTTCCTGGGTCAGTTTGACCCGGGGTATATTTAATTATCCAAAAGTGTCAGAACCCAAAACAATCCCAATAAACATTCTTTCAATCTCTTTATTAACTCCATTATTAACCATTTAAATCAATATTTAGTGCAATGGTGTTCTTTAATCCTCACAGATCAAAGTTCAGTGAGGATAACTCACTCGTTTTTATAAGAAAATTCATGTTAAAACTTTTTTTAATGTACATTTGAAAGACCTAAATATAAATACAGTAGTTCTACATGACAGAAATTTTTGTTTATTTTATTTTACATTTTGAATTTCTTTCATTTTATTAATTTCTTTTTAGATTTATGAACTTTAAAATGGGTCAATTTGACCCGCAACATAACAGGAGGGTTAAGATACCAACATGTTGGTAAAAACATTGATTGAAAGATTATTTTATTGATTTAAAATGATTTATGTAAACATCCATCCATCCATCTTCCTCCGCTTATCTGGGTCGGGGTTGTTCTGCCCTGTAAGCAGTTCATGCTGTTGAGTTAGCTCCGCTACTGATTGACAGAATACAACAGCTGAGAGCTAGGGAGCAGAATCAGTGGATCTCAGCATTGCTGGACAATCAGTTGTAATCCTTTTGATTAAGCCCATCGCAAGCATTCCCTTTTTACTCCTTTTGTTTACCAACATGCTCATCAAGAGTCCGAATTAAAACTGGAGCTAGAACGCTACATCCTGACTCTCATGCTGTATATTCAGGGAGCTTGGCTGGCTGTCTAATTTTGGGTAGGCTACACCATTAGGAGGACAGTACAGGGGCCTCGGGGGCAGCAGTCTCAGCAGGGAAGCCCAGACATCCTCTCCCCGGCCACTTCCACCAGCTCTTCTGGGAGGATACCGAGGCGTTATCGAGGCCCGAGTGTCTGGGCTTCTCTGCTGAGACTGCTGCCCCCTCTGCTGATGTATGTTCATTCTACATTCTTGTAATAAAATGTCAATTTCTTCAGCTGAAAAATTGTTTTTTCTTGATCTTCTCTCAGTCACACTGATACCACTCGCCATGTTAATTGTTGTTTATGCATAGTAGGCATGCACAATTCAAATTGGTTGGATCAGGGTTTTCCAGGAGATTCCCTGGACATATGACGTTTTGCACCAGCCTTGCCTTCATGCGCAATTAGTTAATTGGCCAATTATTTGCAGTCGTGCATGCGGCCAGCGCCACGGCCAAATAGGCCGTTCCATAACGGTGCATTAAGACTAATGGTCCCGTTTGTGTAATGGCTGGACGTGCATACGGGCCCTGGTTTATCATCACCTCCATCAACATGTAGCTATGATTCAATTTCAGACACAGTGGGTCAAAAGGGAAGGATCCCTCCTCTCATACTCTGCAGAGGAACCCTGCACCCTCCAGCTATCTGATGCCAGGCAGCTGGAGGGTGCAGGGTTTGTTGTTGTTTCTGTGGTGTTCGTGTCGTCTGTCTGCATCAGAGCAGGTTTTTGTTACAGACTGAGGGTTTGTGCGACACTGTGCGTCACTGGCAGCACAGAAATACACAGCGCTGTCCTCTGATCCTCGCAGCTTCAGAATCTGAAGACTCGACAGACTTCCACCAACACCGCTCACATTGTACACGCCAATGAATTTATCTTCCACAACTTTTGAAGTGAATCGAACATAGGCGAGCAGAACCATGTCATGTTTCCCAGCGGACTGTTTGTACCACTGGATCATATCAAAGTTAGAGTTTGAATGGTTGCAGCTTAACGTCACTGTTTCTCCAGAGGGTTCGATCAGCGCTGCAGGACTCTGATCGACTCTGTTCTTTGAGAGTTCTGCAAGAAAGAAGCAGATTCAGGGTTAGAATAATGAAAAGTGCTGAGGTCCATTTCTTGAGTTTTCTTAGTGTTTACCTGTTGAACAGAACACCAGAGCGTGCAAGAGTACGAGGAGTGTGATCATGATTCAAACACAGAGGAAAACTAAACTGTAGAGATGCTGTGAAGTGGCTGGATGTAGAGGAGGAGGAGGAGGAGGAGGAGGAGGAGGAGGAGGAGGAGGAGGAGGAGGAGGAGGAGACATACTGGGCCGTCACACGCCTTCAGGAGTGGATGTGTGCTTTGGATGTCACGATTTAGATTCATGAATCAGTCGATCAAAGGAGCCTTCAGTTTCAGGGAATAGAAACAGAACAGAAAGATCTGAACTGGGAGAAGGCCCCCGGGGAACACCCAGAACTCGATGGAGGGATTATATCTCCCGCCTGGTCTGGGATCACCTCGAGATTCCCCAGGAGGAGCTGGAAAATGTTGCTGGGGAGAGGGATGTCTGGGTCAATTTGCTTGGACTGCTACCTCCGCGAACACGCGAAAATGGATGGATGGAAAGATCATCCTGCCCTCCTGAAGACAAATTCTTTGGATGTTCTGTATCCAAAAATGCTCCTTGGATCTGAATGATTCTAAATAATGCCGAGGTCACGCTTTAAGAGCGATTGTAGCTTGATCCAGCAGACTTAGGGTTTCAAAGATGCGAGCAATGCTGGGAGGTGGAATTATTCTGGCAGAGGAACAGTTGTTGAGCTCTAACTTCAACATCCTCGCCTTCATTAGGGAGGACCACCACAGACTGTAACAAATGAGGCATGTCAGGTCTCGTCCAAGCAGCAACCTCCGGCTGCAAGAATTGAAGCCAATGCGGAGGTGTTAAAAACTGCAGTTCAGATGGAGCAAAGGAGCAAATGAAGACCTTCATGTGTACCGTGTACAGGTTTGTAGCTCCCCCTACAGATAATGAAACCACTGAGGTCTTTCATTCATTTATTCAACAGTGTGGTATTTGTGCAGCTGTCTGAGTCCCCTGTATCACTGTGTTCACTCACAGCACAGTAATACACTCCACTGTCTGAAGGCTCCAGCTTCTCCACCGTCAAAGATCCGGTCTCAGCTTTGTCCTTCTTGGCAGGAAATTTGTCCTCAGTGAAGCCGGTCCAGTACTGATGTGGTGGCATTAAGGTGGTGAGAACTATCTGCTGCATCATCTCCCCGGGCCGCAGTCTGAACCAGTACATCTGGAAATAATTTGAACCTTTCGTGTGACTGCAGTTGAGTGTGGCAGATTGACCCTCTGCCGCCCACAGCAGAGGGTCCTGGTCCACATCACTCCCATCGATTCCACCTGTGGAAGGTAAAATCACGTCATTAACAGGTCTAACATCTCGTAGTATAGAGTACGGTTCTCCTTGAAGTGTGCAGCCGTATAAAGTAGAGTACCTATAATACAGAGCAGAGCTGCAGAGAGACTGAGGAGACCAGCTGTGATCATGGTCGAGTTCAGAGCAGAGTGATCTCAGAGAGCAGAGTCAGTGAGGGTCTGTGTGGTGGGAGGAGAGTCACTGAATCATCTACAGATCATGTTCAGAAACATTTACTTCTATTACAAAGTCTGCTGCAGATTATTTTCATCTGATTCAATTGAGAGACCTGCAGTCAATATGAGAGGTTATCATACAACATTTAATATGTTATGCTTTTTTGGTGCTCGGCCAATCGTATTCGACCAGAAAGAGGCGTCTCTGATCGTCCCACATGCTTTGACTTTTGATTCATCTTAACTACGGTGGCCCTAGAGGTCAACTACACAAACCACGTCAGAGAGAGAGGTTAGGTGTCATATAGCCTTGCCCCTCTTCTTTTCAACGCCCTCACGTCGGTCTTGATGATTGGTCGGGCGTGTAGGCTGTCATACATTTCAATCCCTCTTGATCGGGGCGACAACAGACTCTTAATATTTGAATACTCAGATTAAAAGTTGAAACCAGAGAGGCAGAAACCTCTGATTTCCTGCCGCATGTTGCACTCAGACGCAGCTGTACTCCTCCTCCTGACAGTGAAGTATCAGCTGATCATCTCTGAGGGTTTTTGTAGGGAAGGAGAGCGACTCTGAGTCACTGTGCCTACTAGCTGCACAGTAATACACGCCGCTGTCCTCCGCCTGTCTCAGCTTCAGGACCTGGAGCTCAGATTTCACCGAGCCATCTCCGGTCATTTTGAAATGTGGTTTGAATTCCTCCTCATAGACTGGGTTTTTGAACTGAACATATCCAATGAGGTGGAGCTTGGAGTCGCCCATCGGCCGCTGGTACCACAATATGACTTGAAATGTACTGACTGAATGATTGCAGCTGATACTTGTTGAGCCATTAGGACTTCCTATGATTGACGGAGGATCTTGATCGACTTTATAGCTCAGTGATCGACCTGGAGGCAGAGAGAGAAGACAGTGAGACATTAGAGACAGATGAAGACGGACTGTGATTCTTTTACAGCTCGAAGTGAAACCTACAAGAGAAGCTGAGCAGCAGCAGAGTGATCCTGATCATCATGATGTCCTGATCTCGCTCTCTGTGTCTGTGAGACTGAAGTGACATGAGAGCAGCTCAGAGGGGAGGAGACAGAGGTTTAGATTCAAGGCGCCTCTATTGAGTATGTTTATTTTCTGCAGTTGTCTGTAGCTAAAAAGAGAGAGACATTTATCAAGTGAAGAAATGGCAAATATTTAATCCTGCTGAATACAACTCTCTATCATAATCTTTAATATACATCCTAATCGATCCCTAAAACATGCAAGATTCCATTCACCTTTACAGTTTACGTCATTTTAAGGATATCCTCTCAAAAAAACACCAAGTAATGATCAAATAGGAAGTGCTAAATCAATACAAACGTAAAGAAAAGTGAAGTAAAATTAAAGGCTCTGTAAGGAGTTTTCATGTCGTGTCTTTCCTGGTTGAAGACTACATTTCCCATGAGCACCGTCACCCTCTGTGGTAAAGATGTGTCACAGATCTTCTTTTTAATCCTACTTTTCTTTGTTCAGACAACTTTTAGTGATGAGATGATGTGTTGATTCGTAGCTACGTCACATTATGAACTGTAACGTTTCAACGACTGAACTTTGTGAACTTTGTTAGCTTATAAAAGGTGAGCAGACACTAAAATTCATAGAAACAAATAATGTGATGTCTAATAATCTCATTTGACTCTGCAGGTCATGATGAGGCATCAGTGTAAGAGTGAGGCTTTTTCAACATCAGTTTGTTCCAGACATACATGTGAAGATATATACGACTGAAAAATTACAACAACAGGCTTTTTTATTTTTCATCACACTTCACATCAGAACCTTTTGTCTCCCTGGGGCAAAAACTCTGTGTTATGAAAAGAGCAAATGAAGACCTTCAACCTGAGCCTAGTGTACAGGTTTGTAGCTCCCCCTACAGATAATGAAACCACTGAGGTCTTTCATTCATTTATTCAACTGTGTGGTATTTGTGCAGCTGTCTGAGTCCCCTGTATCACTGTGTTGACTCACAGCACAGTAATACACTCCACTGTCTGAAGGCTCCAGCTTCTCCACCGTCAAAGATCCGGTCTCAGCTTTGTCCTTCTTGGCAGGAAATTTGTCCTTACTGAAGCCGGTCCAGTACTGATGTGGTGGCATTAAGGTGGTGAGAACTATCTGCTGCATCATCTCCCCGGGCCGCAGTCTGAACCAGTACATCTGGAAATAATTTGAACCTTTCGTGTGACTGCAGTTGAGTGTGGCAGACTGACCCTCTGCCGCCCACGACAGAGGGTCCTGGTCCACATCACTTCCATGGACTCCACCTGTGGAAGGTAAAATCACGTCATTAACAGATCTAACATCTCCATGAAGTCTCCTTGAAGTGTGCAGCCGTATAAAGTAGAGTACCTATAATACAGAGCAGAGCTGCAGAGAGACTGAGGAGACCAGCTGTGATCATGGTCGAGTTCAGAGCCGAGTGATCTCAGAGAGCAGAGTCAGTGTGGGTCCGTGTGGTGGGAGGAGAGTCACTGAATCATCTACAGATCATGTTCAGAAACATTTACTTCTATTACAAAGTCTGCTGCAGATTATTTTCATCTGATTCAATTGAGAGACCTGCAGTCAATATGAGAGGTTATCGTACAACATTTAATATGTTATGCTTTTTTGGTGCTCGGCCAATCGTATTCGACCAGAAAGAGGCGTCTCTGATCGTCCCATGTGCTTTGACTTTTGATTCATGTTAACTACGGTGGCCTTGGAGGTCAACTATTCAAAAATCTAACGACCATGTTAGAGACTTTAAATAAATAGCAAAACCATTTCATGAAACATAAAAACATAAAATACAAAAATTACATGAACACAAACAATTTAAAAATAAAATAAAATCAACAAAAGCCAAAATATTTTTTAAAACAAAACATTTTTTAAAACAACAATATTTAATAAATCCCCCAAAATATTGAACAAATGTAACATTATTAAATTAAAAAATAGTTCAACAAACCAAAAAGCATTTAAAAAATGTTGAAATATTTATGTAATATAAAATATATTTTAAAAAGTCTCACAAAAGAAATAATTCTTAAAACACTTAAGAATTTTTTTTTCTGTATTATTATTTTTTGCATTTCATTAAAAATAAATTCTAATTTCTATAGATTTTTTCTAAAATGTTTGAATTATTTTTTGGTTCTCAGAAAGTTTTTATTTTTATTTTTTGAAATATATTTCTAGAAATGTTTTTTGTGTTTTAAGAAATAACTTTTTCATTTAGGGTAATATTTTTTGTTTTCAGCAGAATGTTTTTTTGCACCATGAAGTCTGTGTAAAGTTGGACTTCAGGGCCACCATACTTTATTCTTCATGAATATTTAACTAGAAAACCGTGTTATATATTTATATATATTTTTAAAAAATGCTTATTTTTAGTGTGTATTTTACGACTTATGTCTATGCTTGGAGACAGGACGGTGGATCAAGTAGGGAAGAGAGAGTGGGGATTGACATGTGGCAAAAGGCAGCAGGTTGGAACTGTAGATGTTGTCACTTGTGTCCTGAAAGGAGGTCGAACAGCTGATAAGATCTGTAAAGGCTCTGTTTGATGGAGGCTGCAGGTGTTCATGAGCCTGAACGTGTCGTGTGTCTGCAGACAGACTGAGGAGAGATTTTGTACTGACTTAAAGGGAATCTGCAGCACTGTGCTGACTGGCAGCACAGAAATACACTCCACTGTCACTTAATGAAAGCTTAGAAACAGTGAGACTCGATTTATCCCGTCCATCTCCATCAAAGTTGATTTTCCCTTTCACGTCTTCCTCGAGATTTACATAAATTGTATTCAGATGTCCCAGAAACTTCAGAGCTCCATGTTGGTCTTGTTTGTACCAGAGGATACGATCATAACTAGAAATGTTGTGTGAGCATTTGATCTCACTGGATACAGATTCATGAAGCCTCTTGATTATAGAAGGAGGTGTTTGGTTGACAGTTTTGCTCTGAGGGTCACCTGTGGAACAAAAATAGAACACTTTAGATACTGGAGTCACAAACTGTACAACAAGTTTATTCACTTTAACATCCTTTTCTCACCCTCAATAGTTGGAAGATGACTGAAGCCAATTAGGAAGAGCATGAACATCATGTTGAAGACGATCCACCATGAGCTTTCTGTTGAAGAGTCGTCAATACTGATGGTGAGCATGAGAGCTCGTCACTGTCACGGCAGAAAGAAGAGGGCGGTGTCAGTGATCAATGTCACAGCTCACTCTGCAGAAAAGAGCATGGTATGAGTGTCTCATTTGTTGAAGTATGTCGTCCCCCCCTAGTGGTGGGAAACACACAGTTGGTGCATTCAGTGAATAATGGCTGTCTGAGGCTACCCAGAGATTTTAAAGTTTCATTGCATCAAGAATTTACAAATTATGAGTGATGAAGTATTAGATTTTTGTTCTACTCTTAGAGCCCCCTCCACACCATAAGACCTGAGTCTCCTGAGCAGAAAGAGTCTGCTTTGTCCCTTCTTGTACAGCGCATTTGAGTTGTCTGACCAGTCCAGTTTATTGTTCAGGTGAACACCCAGGTACTTGTAAGATTTCACAATCTCAATGTCCTAATACAGTATTGATTACATTTAGTTTTATACACAACAAAAACTATCCACACAGTTGAAACTACCAAACTGTTTTTCCAAAAATAAAAATAAAGGTAATAACAATAATAACTTTGATTTTAATTTTAATAATTTTAGTTGTATCTCTCTTTTTTTTTTCCAACAATAATAAAAAAAAAAGATAATAAAACCACTGATATTTTAAGTAAAGAGAAAATTCTGCTGTATTGAAACTTTATTTTAATTAAAGAATGTTAAAGTAATGTCTGAAGAAGAGCATAAATAATTTTTTTGTACTTTGTTTGATATTTGTTGTGAACTGAAGACAATTTAATAAAGTTTTTTTTTTTTCAAACACTCGTTCCTTCCGTTCTTTGAAGTATTACGTCACTTAGTAACTGCTTGCTTGTGTTGCCATGGGAACATTTTGAGCGTCTCACAGGAGCTGACTTTCTTTCGCTAACTTTCATCCAAACTGACCATAAAGACTCATTTCCTCCTGACTGCGGGTTATCAGAGTGAAATAAGAGATGGTGAGAGAAACAGTTTATATTTATTATTATTAATAATGAAAATAATGTTTATTACAACCTTTAATCTGTGGGTCCAACTAAGCTAACAGCTAGCGCTAGCTTGTATGGTTTTTACACGACATTTGACCTTTGACTCATCTGTCATGTTTCCATGGAGCCTTAATATTTCATTTCCATGTGTTATCATCACATTCAGAGGGAGCTCAGGCTGGGTTTAATGCTCCTACAATGTTTTTGTAAAGACAAACTAGCCGGGCAGTAAAGTAGAATCAGTTATAACCTTTTATTTGTATTATTTTGGTCAAACAGCCCCCCAAAAAAGGCTCCAGTAAGAAGCCTCCCAAGGTGAAGACCCCCACACTGATAGACGGCCTCAACAAGGACGAGATGACCAAAGAGCAGGTCAGAAAGTCACATGTGTTTGAAAGTATGAAGTGATGTTTAAGGTCACATGAACTCAACATTGGATCAATCTATTTATAAAACACCTATTCCAGATTGATGGACAGACCATTGCAAACCTGAGCTGTAGATTAACCTGCACCTTTAAGTTTACACACATATATATGCATCTGATGTGTCTGGGCCATAGACTGTATATACAGGTGCAGCTCAAAAAATTTGAATATCTTGAAAAAGTTCAATAGTCACTCATTTCAGAAAGTGAAACTCATATATTATGATGACTCATATACAGTGACATATTTCAAGCCTTTTTATTGTGATTTTGATGATTATGGCTTACCGATCACGAAAAAACAAAATTCAGTGTCTCAGAAAATTTATATCACATGTGAGAATATAGGATACAGGTGATGGAGGGGAGGCTGTGTATCGTGGCTACATCTGTTCCTTCAGAGAGAATAATGTTTGCTCCAGTCTGGTTCTGGTTCTGTTTGCTTGTATTTGGTTTTGGTTCTGGTTCTGTTTGCTTGAATTTGGTTCTGGTTCTGGTTCTCTTTGCTCGAGTTTGGTTCTGGTTCTGTTTGCTTGAATTTGGTTTTGGTTCTGGTTCTGTTTGCTTGAATTTGGTTCTAGTTCTGGTTCTGTTTGCTCGAGTTTGGTTCTGGTTCTGTTTGCTTGAGTTTGGTTCTGGTTCTGGTTGTGTTTGCTTGAGTTTGGTTCTGGTTCTGTTTGCTCGAGTTTGGTTCAGGTTCTGTTTGCTTGAGTTTGGTTCTGGTTCTGTTTGCTTGAGTTTGGTTCTGGTTCGGTTCTGGTTCTGGTTTGGTTCTGTTTCGGTTCTGGTTCTGGTTCTGGTTCTGATTCGGTTCTGGTTCGGTTCTGGTTCGGTTCTGGTTCGGTTCTGGTTCAGTTCTGGTTCTGTTTGCTTGATTTTGGTTCTGGTACTGTTTGCTCGAGTTTGGTTCAGGTTCTGTTTGCTTGAGTTTGGTTCTGGTTCTGTTTGCTTGAGTTTGGTTCTGGTTCGGTTCTGGTTCTGTTTCGGTTCTGGTTCGGTTCTGGTTCTGGTTCTGGTTCGGTTCTGGTTCTGGTTCGGTTCTGATTCGGTTCTGGTTCTGGTTCTGGTTCGGTTCTGGTTCGGTTCTGGTTCAGTTCTGGTTCTGTTTGCTTGAGTTTGGTTCTGGTTCTGTTTGCTTGAGTTCGGTTCTGGTTCTGTTTGCTTAACTTTAGTTCTGGTTCTAACCCTAATCCTAACCCTAATCCTAAACCTAACCCTAACCCTAACCCTAATCCTAACCCTAACCCTAATCCTAACCCTAACCCTAATCCTGATCCTAACCCTAACCCTAACCCTAACCCTAATCCTAACCCTAACCCCAACCCTAATCCTAATCCTAACCCTAACCCTAACCCTAACCCTAATCCTTACCCTAACCCTAACCCTAACCCTAACCCTAATCCTAACACTAACCCTAATCCTAACCCTAACCCTAACCCTAACCCTAATCCTTACTATAACCCTAACCCTAACCCTAATCATAACCCTAATCATAATCCTAACCCTAATCCTAACCCTAACCCTAACCCTAACCCTAATCCTTACTATAACCCTAACCCTAACCCTAATCATAACCCTAATCATAACCCTAATCCTAATCCTAACCCTAATCCTAACCCTAACCCTAACCCTAACCCTAATCCTAACCCTAACCCTAACCCTAATCCTAACCCTAACCCTAACCCTAACCCTAACCCTAATCCTAACCCTAATCCTTACCCTAATCCTAACCCTAACCCTAACCCTAATCCTAACCCTAACCCTAACCCTAACCCTAATCCTAACCCTAACCCTAACCCTAACCCTAATCCTAACCCTAACCCTAACCCTAACCCTAACCCTAACCCTAATCCTAACCTTAACCCTAACCCTAACCCTAATCCTAACCCTAACCCTAACCCTAACCCTAATCCTAACCCTAACCCTAACCCTAATCCTAACCCTAACCCTAACCCTTATCCTAACCCTAACCCTAATCCTAACCCTAACCCTAACCCTAACCCTAATCCTAACCCTAACCCTAACCCTTATCCTAACCCTTACCCTTATCCTAACCCTAATCATAACCCTAATCCTATCCCAAACTCTAATCACATCCTCTGGTTCTGTTCTGTGGATATGTTTGCAGTTTTTTGTTAATTTGTACAATAAAAAAGTTTTATTAAAATACTAAACAAAAGTTTGCGGACCCCCAGGGGTCCCAGGACCCCACTTTGAGAACAACTGGGTCAAAGAACACTTCCTAGTTGCTTAGTCTGGTCAGCTGACTATGAAAGCAGCCTGTTGAAGCCCGACATGTGGTCCGTGTTTGTGTCCAGCATCTCGTCTCTCAGTCAAGAAGTCTTTCCTATCAATCAGAGTGAACAAATGTCAACTCAGATTTCCCCTCTCATAGTTTTTAAGAATCTTCTCACGTCATCACATATCAAAAGACTAAAATGTGTTGCTGTGAATCAGATTCAGGAGCACATAGTGCGCCTTCGAGAGGAGCTGGATCGAGAGAGGGAGGAGAGGAACTACTTTCAGCTGGAAAGGGACAAGCTCCACACGTTTCGGGAGAACACAGAGAGAGAGCTGGAGGAGGCCAAAGCGGAGCTGAAAAACGTACAGAGGGACATAGAGGAGGACGAGAGACGCCACCAAGTAGAGATCAAGGTGAGGTTGAGACATGATGTTCTGCTGCTACACATCTGAAGTTAGTGCATGAACTGTTTTTGAGTATCTGATTGTTTTCTCCTCCCAGGTGTACAAGCAGAAGATGAAGCACGTCCTGTGTGAGCATCAGAACACCATCGCTGAGTTAAAGGCAGATGCTTTGGTGTCCACTGAGGCTGTTCAAGAAGAGCAACAACAACTAGAGTCTGGGCTTCATCAGGAAATGAGGACCATCATGGCGAACATGCAGGAACTCGACATTGAAAGCCTCATCAAGGAGCTTGAACAGGTTTGTAGCTCAGTGTATTTTACTCCGTCACTTAAAGAGCTTTGGATTTTAGGCCTCTCTGTACCCTGATATGTTTCACAGTAGAAGTTTTTGCGATCCCAACAGAAACACGACAAAGACATGACTGAAACGAGGAACCGCTTGCAGGAGCAGCTTCGGGGTAAACAGCTGATTGCAGTTTGAGCTCAATTCAACATCTCCCAGAGTCAAAAACATAAAAGCAGAAATGATTTTGTTTAACTCTTTGAGTAGACACTAAAGCCAAGCATCAGACGAAGATTGAGCTGCTGAAACAAGACCTGAAGAAGGGGAGGAGGAAGGAGATCATTGAGAGACAGGATCAGTGGAATTGCCACGTGAACAATCTCAAAGAAGACCACAACAAAGCCATCGCTGAGATTGATACGCTCGTGAAGAGTTTCCATTTCGACAAATCGATCCATGTAAGAAGATCACACTGCTGCCAGAGAAAACTTCAAAAGGTCTGTATCACCTGCCACAGTTTGAGTGGATGATCAGTTTTAACCTCCTCTGTTTGTCTTTTTTTAGAAGACTACGAAGGAGTTAGAGGACACTGTGGTGAGGACGAAGGAGTGCATGGCTTCTGCTTTAGAGGAGAACAAACATCTCACTGAGGTCGTCTCCAAAATCAACACTGAAGTTACTGCGATGGAAAGAAAAATGAAGTTTCGTACCGTGACAGAGGTACTTTTTCTTTTTTCTTGATTTAAATACAAAGTAAACTGTTTCTGTTCTGTCTGCTGCTACGATATGCTCTGTAATAAGGCCCAAGGTGAATCTGTGATGCTGTTTTTGGCAGAACAACACTGAGAGGATCAGAACCAAGGAGCTGCATGAACTGAAACAGAAACATGAGGCACTGAAACAGAACTTCAGCAAGGTAAAAGAGAGGACTGAAGGCTGATTTATACTTCTGCATCCAATCAACGGCGTAGCGCGTAGCTCCCGTACCGACGCAGAGGCCTACGCACGTACCTGACGGGCACCTCCTCCAAAATGTAACTACCTGTAGAATCGACGCGGACCGCAAGCCCTGTGATTGGTCCGCTCGGCGGCATTGTATTTCCCACATTTAGGTCATTGACATGACGTGCATATTTTTGTGTCTGAATCCATTATTTTGTTTTGAAATAATTAGTTTTTTTAAGACATACATCAATTGATTCTATAAAACCAATTTCAGTACATTCAAATATTGAGATTTATTTTATTTTGAAGTATCTCAAACCCTGAAAATGTCAGGTGGCGCAACCGTCCGAGCAAGTGAACTGACTTAAAACACTATAAAAAATATATTTTAATAAAAATAAATTCAAATTAAAACACCATGGCAGGATTTTACATATAAGAGCTTTGAAATAAACATAAGTTCATAAATATCAACAGTTTAAAGGCACTTAAGGTTATTAAAAACTTTGTTCTCAAATGTCAGGGTGGCACCACCGTACTCATGGAGCTTTTATTTTGAAAGTAAGAAGTTATAATGGACTTCAACATGTGAAATCATTCAGAGGACCCTACTCATTGTCATGGCTGAGTTAAAAGGTTTGTAGATGTCTCTTAAATAATAATAGAAAAGCTTTTATCAACTTATAGGTGGACGGTAACACTTTCCATGTCAGGTGGTACAACCAACTGTAAAAATTATATTTTATACCTGGCCAATAGAATGCAAAGATCCTAATATATTGTAAATAAAAAATATACTCACAAAATACAAAAGTGTAAAGCACTGTAACCACTCTAAGGGATACTTACTACAAGTTTCAGTTAGAATAAATGAAAGGTAAGGACATATATTTTGACAAATATCTGGTTGCGCCACCTGACACTTTTTGGGTGTTCAAGTTAAGAAAAGGGTAAAAAAAAAAAAAAACTATTTAAACATTAAAAAGAATGTAATGTGTTCAAACAAGCCTTGTTAGAAGACTTTATTCCAGACACAAAAATATGCATTGGAACCATTCTGGAAATACTTAAAAAAACAAACTTTTTTCAGGCTTATTTGTCAACGACCCATTTACAGCACTTCCTGGATCCCGCTCATCGGCCGTGTATCTCATCTCCTCCTCTCTATTCTTCATGTAATCATGTCTGTATGATAAACAGCAACATGTATCAGCTGTAGATTAACAGAACACGCTCTGAATCTCTGTGGAAAAGTAAACCGAGATCATAGCGGGGCCGGAAGCAGGCGACCGCACTGCCCTCAAGTGTTTCGGAGGAGAATTGCTGCGCGACACGGACACATCGACGCACAAGTATGTGGTGCTCATGTCCACGTCAGCTCCCGCTGCGTAGGGGCGACGCAGCAGTATAAATCAGTCTTGAGTTGCTGTCAGCTTTGTGTACCTGTGAGTATTCCTGCTCATGCCTTCCTTCTCACATTTCACGCAGCTTCAGCTTGAGAGGGACGAGCTGTACGAGACATTCACTCAGAGTGTTCAAGAGGCGCAGCAGAACGCCGGTCTGAAGGGCGAGCTGCTGGAGGGGAAGATAAGCTCCATGGCAGAGCGCCTGGAGGACACGCAGACTCAGCTGGACTTGGTGATCTCTGCCTCTAACATGGACCAAACCGCCGTACAGGAGCTCATGAACCAAATCGGGGTTTGTTTGTGCTTCATTGAACTGAATCTCACTCACAGTCTCTGTCCGGTTTCTAAAGAAATCTGTTTGTGCTTTCAGGAAAGTCTTGACTCCCTTAATGATACCATCAAAGACTTGCAGCATAAAAAAGCTCTCATTTCTAAGGCAAGTATCTCTTCACCTCCTGAGAAGTGCTCCATGCTTTATTCAACTACTAATGTTGATTTTAATAACCTCACTGTGTATCCATCAGGCCCGGAAGGATGTGGTGCTGCACTTTGAAGCAACGCAGAGAGCTCTCGGTGTCCCCGTGCAGGAGCTCCGTGTTGAGCCTGACGCCTGACGGAAGCAGTCCAGCTCGGAAGAACCTGGAATAGGAAGTGGGTTTTGGCTTTTCCCTCTAACATTTACACTCAAACCCCACAACATGATCACATATAAAACTTTCATTCAAATCATACTTTCATTGAATGTAAGCGTTGAGTTACAGTTCCCCAAATCTCCACTTGGGTCATTCTTCATAAGGCCCCATTTAATATTCTGAACTTTACAGCAGAAATAAAACATGTTGACAGCCTGATACAAAAACAAATGTGGTCTCTACTACTCCTTTATGAACTCATGGAAGCTGAACCAGTGTTACATTTTCACAGCCATCACTCACTGCAGTTAGTTTAAATCTTAACGTTCAATATAATCAAATAATATACAGATTTTCACTCGTTTTTTAGCGTTGACTTTTCAGAGTTTAGAGCTGATTTGAACCCATAAAATAAATAGTTTAACGAGTAGAGTGAGAACTTTGATATGAAACTGAAATAATTCTCAATCTCTAGCTGGTTTCATCACATGACAATCATATGACGAGTTCATGAGTTCATCCAAACTCAAGGTGTTTAAATGTGAAGCACCTCTGTGAGGGACTGAGAGGTGAATCAGTCATTCACAGGACTTACACCGCCCTCTAGAGGAAGAAATAAGTAACTACAGAGGAAGAGAGTGCACCAGATTAGCAGAGTAAAGTAGGAACGGTAAATGTAGCCAAAACTATCACAAACAAGTCTTCCAATGAGAGGCACAGCTGACTTGATTGACAGGTGGGAACACTGTAGCTGTTGGCGAGGAGGCTCAAAGCCCGCCTCTTTACGTCACAATCGTTCGACAGCAGCAATACGGTTACCGCCGACGATTGGCCTCAAAACAGGATACTACAGCCGTATTTTATACAGTCTATGATGTATACTGAGGTTTTTGCTGACGATCACTTCACCACATCAAACTCAAGGTTTGGAAACAAACTAATGATAGTACAGTAAAGTGCTGGGAAAACAAAACAACATACTGAAAGGTGCTAAAACGCCTCAAGTAAAGTTGTAAGCACCAGCAGGATCAGGAAGTACTTGAGTGTGGACTCATCTCTAAAAGCACTCTCTTCCACATACGAGGTAAAAAGAGACACAGGAGTTAAAATCAGACACTCTGAGTACACACTGCTTCACTTATGAGTCACTGTCATGGGATGCATGGAGCTGAATCCAAAGTGTTGTGCTTTCTTAGAAAATAGAAACATGGGGACGAGTCTGCGCTGAGTGATGAGCTGCAACTAAAGACAGCTGACTTCTGGCTAACAATAGAAACTATAGAAAAATGCTGTAAAAGATCTCTCCTGGCTGCTGGGTGTGACTCCTACGCTTACAGCAGTGTTAGTGTTAAAGTGATAGAACACAACACTGATTACTTTACCTTTAAGATGTTGGTGTTAGTTAGACCTACAAACTCTCTGCCTTTCAGAAGTCAACAAAGCAGTCTGCACCGGTGTCTTTAAAGTCAAACTGCCCTTGTATCATCCTCTAATGTGTGTGTGTGTGTGTGTGTGTGTGTGTGTGTGTGTGTGTGTGTGTGTGTGTGTGTGTGTGTGTCAGCAGTGGTGCAGTGGGTTGTTAAAAATAAACAATCTTCAGATACATCATCACCTGAAAATAAAATGTGTTCTTTCTGTTTTAAGTTGATTGATCAGATTGAAAAGTGAAGAGTGTGTTGGTTTTATTTGGTGAAATTGATAAAAATATGAATCCAGATTTTACTGGAATTAAAGAAACATCTTTAACCTTTTGATTATGTTTTTAAATTAGGTTAAATGCTAAATCCCAAAATAGAATACTCTCATTTATTGGGCAGTTTAGACTTTTCCTGACGTTGTTCAAAACACTCACTCGTGTTAAACCTTATCACGGTTCAGTTAAACTACATTTATCATTTGTTTCACTCTTCACTTTAACTCTTGTAACCATTGCTGCTATGACTACTGCTAAAACTACTGTTCACCTCTGCCTGTTGATCAAGTCAAGTCAAGTCCAGTCAAGCTTTATTTATAAAGCACATTTAAAACAACCTCAGTTGACCAAAGTGCTGTAAAGATATTAAAATGCAATATAATCAAACACAATATAACAATAAATAAAAACAATAAAAGAATAGTAAGAGCTCAATTTAGGAAATAAAAGAGTAAAAAAATAAAGAGCCAAGGATTCTTGTTTAGCTGGGACTGAACGCCAAGAAGAAAAGATGGTTTTCAGGAGTGTTTTAAAGTGATCCACAGACTGTGCAGCTCTAACCTGGAACGGTAGGCTGTTCCACACCAATGTGGGCTCTTTAGTGTCCTCGGTTTAGTGTCACTAAAACATTAAAACAAATTCCTTTAAGTCACAAAAATGTAAGATGTAATGATCAACAAACTCAAATCATATTTCTGATATTTGTATAGATACCTCTTTCTTTATTTAGATTCCAATATTCCTGTGGTTGTACTCTTTCTGAAACTTTTAAATGTATTCGTAGAAATCTTTTTTGAATATCTAACAAGCAGAAGGAAAACAGCGTGTGCAGTCAGAGATATTTCTGTAGCTCACAGATGTCAGGCGGCAGGTTTCTGTTGAGGTTTGACCTTCATGGTTTCCTGTTTGTACGTGACGGCAGCGAAGGCTACATGTGTTCATGAAGAAGAAACCAAATGTAGAAACCGTTGTCCTAGTTCCAGCCTCCTCACCTATAAAAGATAAACGCTGTTCTAGACCCGAGTGTTTACCAGAGTGTTACATGTTGTAAATATGAGCATATGTTTGTCTTAACCTCAATTCAACTTTCATACAAATAAGCATGCAGCCACTGTTGCTTCATAAAAGAACAACAGAGATGGTAAAACAATAAAAAATACTTAAAAATAAGATAAAATAAATACAGTTAAATTAATAAAATAAGTAAGAGCAAAAAGCAAAATTAACAATCAGTTAAAGTTAAATAAAAAACTAAATAAGATAAATAAATGTTTAAATAATTATTATAATAATGCACTTCAGGGATAAATATAAATGACTCCAAATTAAAAGCTAGAGAAAAAGGAAAGTCTTAGGTTTACTTTTAAAAAAGGTGTAACCTGTGTTAACAGTCTCATAAAGATGATAAGGAAGAAGACGACCTGATGCATTTCTTTTTCTATCGTCCAAACATCCCGAACTGACGTAAGCTGCTTTATATGTGTCTGAAACTTTGACCTTAAAGCATCATGTTAGGCTGTTTACATTTGTATTTATTAGTTTATTTGACAGGGGCCATGCAAAACAAAAACTGTCAAGCCAGAGTTAGCTATTAGCTAATTTTCCTCTGTGGTCCCTGTGCAGGAAGATGTAAACGAATGTACAATACAAATGATAAAAAACATACTAGCATTTAGAACAATACATAGGCTACTCAACACTGTCCATCACTGATAACAACACATTTTAAATTACATTTCATTGTCTCTAATTTGATGCATTCAGGTGATCACATGATTGTTTTTCCTTGAGCCATAATTTCTGTGTACTTTTAAAAACACTGAGGCTTGTACAGTCTCTAATGTGAGTCAGGATTGAGTTCCATTGTCTTGCTGCTCTGACTGAAAATGCAGACTGTCCAAATGC
Source organism: Notolabrus celidotus (assembly GCF_009762535.1). Taxonomy (NCBI): domain Eukaryota; kingdom Metazoa; phylum Chordata; class Actinopteri; order Labriformes; family Labridae; genus Notolabrus; species Notolabrus celidotus. Next base: position 27,207,743 of record NC_048293.1, read on the forward strand.
AGTCTTCCTACGTTAAGCTGAACAGTCTCCTCTTGCTGATGCCTAAGATTGTTCCTGCAGAGTAAAACACATTGTTTAAGTGGTGGTGGGGCCTGATCATGAATTAGTTTATACATCAGACACATATCTGCATAACAAAGAAAACTGTCAAAGGTCATTAAGTTATATTTCGTAATGATTTTACAGTGGTGGTAGTTCCTTGGTTTTTTATCCAGAGTTTTCAGTGATTGTTTGTAAAGGGTGTATAATGGTTTTAGAGTGATTGCTCCAGCCTGAGACCAGCTCGTGGCACAATAAGATAAATGAGAAATAATCATTGAGTGCATGTATAGTTCAGCAGGGACCAAAGATGAGAAGTGTAATAACTCCTATCATACTGCTAGTTTAGATATTTTTATATGAAGCACACAAGGACCAATCAGAACCTAACTTCATTCAAATACAATGTATAAAGTCATTTTCTTTAAAAAGATATAATATCTACAGACTGATAAAGTGGCACAGTGTCATTTAAAAAGGGACAAGATTAGCTTTTAGTGAAGGGATCAATCAATCAAGCTTTATTTATATAGCTCCTTTCATACAAGTCAAAAACATGAAAGAAGCAGAAATAAATGAATGGGAAGACATATTACATTTTTAAAATAGAGACTAATGCACACCAACAATAAAATATGTGTGATTAAAATAAGTTAAAGCATCAAATTAATATTAAGAATGTAGATAGTTAAAATAAACTAATTGAAAAGAGTAAGGATAAGAGTTGAAAGTAAAATTAAGGATAAAAATGTCAATAAAACTGAGTAGATAAATAGATTAAAATATAGATAAAAAATAAGGTAAACAGTTAAAATTAATAAAATAGTAAAACCAAAACTAAAATCAATATAATATAATATATAAGTGAATAATATAGATAAGATTAGATATTACTTTATTGATCCCTGGGGGGGAAATTCAGTTGTTAAAGCAACCCAGACATAAGTACAATCAAGAAGAAGATTCAGTAAGTAAAATAAGATACAATGAAATAAAATAAGAAAAATAATAGATAAATAAAGCTAGAATACAATTTAGATATATACAATGTTACAATATAAATTTAGATTAAATAGCAGTAATTACAGGGAGTATTAAAGATGTTTCAGTAGTGACAGGTTGACATGTTGTGATTATGGTAATGACAGATTAAGCAATAAATAAAATAATATGGGTATGTTATATGACCGTGAGTTGTAGTTACAATAATAATGTAATAAAACATAATATAAGATACTCTTTATTTGTCATATATAAATTGAGTTTAGATATTAGCAATTTTATTTTGAAAGGACTAAATGACAAAGGAGATCCTGTTTAAGTTGTTTTGTCTTGTTTTAGTCTTTTTTCAAAAATTTAATATTTCAGTCCAAAGTGCATCATGTAACAGAAACAGCTGCTGTGAGAGATGTAACACACACTTATTGTTCTTAGTGAAGCGTCAGTTGACACAGAAATGCCAGTTTTGCAGCTGAGAGATGTACAGCGTATGTGTGTGTGTGTGTGTGTGTGTGTCTGTGTGTGCAGAGCTGCAGGTGTTTGTGGTGAACATGAAGGGTTGCGATGTGCAGGCTTCTCTGTGACCACATCCTCTCCTCTCTGCAGCTCTCACGCCTCACTCTGACTCCCTCAGCTTCAGCAGCAGCAGCAGCTCTGAGAAAACAACGCTCGCTTCCTGTCCTCGTGTTCCGTCGCACTCACGGTCTCATATTTATCTCTACTCCCTCTGTTTGAACTACAGTCATGATTTCTTTATTCTTAGGAGGAAAATAACCGTCAGAACCTTCAACATGGAAAAAAAAACGTCTTTAATTAAAGTGAGAAAGTGAAGTAAGCTCTTAGTTTGTTCTGGGAAATAAAACTAAGCAGCTTCATTTCCTGAGCTGACATTTTGAACATGGTGTGGGTGAGGACGACTGATTTCTGAGAAAAGACTCGGCTAAAAAAAGCTCCAACCGTCTGTGGAAAAACTGACTTTCTTTGTAGGAGGAGGTGTGAGGAGAGATTGTATCTTAACTGCATCAAGTATCGCAGCAACTACGTAACATATCCAGTAAGCTCACTTTAAGAGTGGAGTTTTGTTTGGATCAGATGTCAGAGAAAATAACAATGAAAGCTTGTTTCTGTAGCGTCAGTATAAACGTTGAGAAAGAGACAACAAAATGATTCAAAGAAGATAAAGTAACTCAGCTGATGAGAAAACAAAGCATCAGGAGTGTTTTTAGAAAACATTTTTAAACTAAAATAAGCAGAATTTGATGCAAAGTCAACATGATATGTTTCACTACATGAAGTAAACCCTTACTTATGTAAAACGTCCTCTTCTGTGCCTCAAATCAACGAGTCAGCTTTAGTTTTATCTAAATATAACAAAGTCAGAGGGTACAGAAGTCTCTGAAAAGACACCCAGCGTGAAAAGTTAAAGGAAAAATGATTAAACAAACAAAAAGATTCTCTTATGAGCTTTTATTGTGAAGAGAAATTAAACATTCAACAGTTTACAACCACAAAGAGGAAGAATTTATACACTTATAATAAATCTACAGAGCTGTTATATTGATGTAAGCAGAAGTTGATCAACTCATGCATCCTCTCAATCCTTAAACTTTAGTCGTAAAAGAAAGTCAGGGAAGTTAGGGAAGTTAGGGAAGTTAGGGAAGTTAGGGAAGTAGGGAGTAAAAGCTTTAAGGGGAAATGTATTTACACGGCCAACAAGATCATCTAACAACCACCAACACATTCGTGATGCTCTGACACTCAGAGATGAAGTTGTGGAGATATTTTATCTACAGACTCCGACATGATCAGTCCTCCTCCACAGATGTTTGATCAGCTCTCAGCTCTTCCGTTTTCCCGCTGCAGACTGCAAGAGACAGAAAACACAACATGTCAGTTATTACTCACTCAGACGTTCACTGATATTAACTTCAACACAGCCTCTTGTTACATGAATGCAAAGGAAGGAAAGACAGTCAGTTAAGAGCAAAATTTCACCTCTGCCTGTTGACACTGTGGTAAAGAGATTAGAATAGAATGGAATGGGATCAAAGAGAATAGAATGGAATGGAATGGGATCAAAGAGAATAGAATGGAATGGGATCAAAGGGAATAGAATGGAATGGGATCAAAGGGAATAGAATGGAATGGGATCAAAGAGAATAGAATGGAATGGGATCAAAGAGAATAGAATGGAATGGGACCAAAGAGAATAGAATGGAATGGGATCAAAGAGAATAGCATGGCATGGGATCAAAGAGAATAGAATGGCATGGGATCAAAGAGAATAGAATGGAATGGGATCAAAGAGAATAGAATGGAATGGGACCAAAGAGAATAGAATGGGATCAAAGAGAATAGCATGGCATGGGATCAAAGAGAATAGCATGGCATGGGATCAAAGAGAATAGAATGGAATGGAATGGGATCAAAGGGAATAGAATGGAATGGGATCAAAGAGAATAGAATGGAATGGGATCAAAGAGAATAGAATGGAATGGGACCAAAGAGAATAGAATGTAATGGGATCAAAGAGAATAGCATGGCATGGGATCAAAGAGAATAGCATGGCATGGGATCAAAGAGAATAGAATGGCATGGGATCAAAGAGAATAGAATGGAATGGGATCAAAGAGAATAGAATGGAATGGGATCAAATATAATAGAATGGAATGTGATCAAAGCGAATAGAATAGAATGGGACCAAAGATAATAGAATGGGATGTGATCAAAGAGAATAGAATAGAATAGAATGTGATCAAAGAGAATAGAATAGAATAGAATGTGATCAAAGTGAATAGAATAGAATGGGACCAAAGATAATAGAATAGAATGTGATCAAAGAGAATAGAATAGAATAGAATGTGATCAAAGAGAATAGAATAGAATGTGATCAAAGAGAATAGAATAGAACGTCATACCTCTTTAAAGTCAATTAATCACACGGCCTGCGGCCACGTTTTAATGACGTTTTTCCTTTAAGGGTAAGTTCTGTCTAAATACTGAGACTAACAGGTGGTTGAAACAGGACAGGATCAAATAAGAGAAGAGAGCGTGTTTTGGATCCACAGTGTGGTGAGGAGGTGAAACATAGACATGATGTGAAAACAGACCTTAAGCTTCAGCAGCAGCAGAGCCACGAAGCCTCCGTACAAACAGCTCTTGACGATGAGGACGGTGTAGCAGAGTTTGGCGCTCTGTGTGACCTTCAGGTAATGCCCTGCAGACAGTTCAAACATCAGGATGAGATTCAAAGAGATTCAAACATCCAACAGAACACAATGAGAGCGTGTTGTCTCAGATACTGTGAGCTCTGTGAGGATAAACACAGAGCAGTTGATGCACTGTGGTGCAGAACTGACAGAAACAAACACTCACCTCTGACTTTGCCTGGAGAATAAAGAGAAGAATCAGACAGTTAGCTTGATTTTCAAACAGAGCAAAGATCCAGATGAGATTATTTCTGAAGTTGTTCTGAACAAACCTTCTTCCCCGAAGACGGAAGCAGTTTCATTGATCCATTCTGTCCCGTCAAAGAAGCTGACGGTGCAGATGAACTCATTCTCCATTTTGTACCACTTGTCAGCAGAGACACTCAGCCTGCTGCTGATACTGTAGGTCTTGTTTCCCTGTGGCTCTATCACAGCGCTGCTGTCAGTGGCCACACCTGAGCTGACTCCTTCAGAGTTTAAAAACCAGGAGAAGGTGACATGGTCCGGGTAGAATCCACTGGCCACACAGACGATCGTCTTCTTTATCGTCTTCTTTTTCTGGTCTGTCTTGTCTTCACACTCCTTTTTTGAAGGAGGGAAGACTGTGACATTCGGTGGAGTGACCACATGTTCCTTTTCTGCAAAGACAAAGGACAAAAATCAAAACATAAATCTGGATTTGACTTGAGTCTTCCGCAAAGACGAGGGAAAGAAGTAAAGCTGCTTACAGATCTACTGAAACTCAAGAACAACACAGAACTCTGATGACCATGAGAGGTCTTCAGAGCAGAGTCAGGACATGAACATCAGGGTGGACACACATTTTGAGAGAACAGAATCAAAGAGTAGAGAACGGAACCAAATATAATAGAATCAAAGAGAATAGAATCAAAGAGAACAGAATCAACAAGAACAGAATCAAAGAGAACAGAATCAAAGAGAATAGAATCAAAGAGAATAGAACAGAATCAAAGAGAATAGAATAGAATCAAAGAGAATAGAATCAAAGAGAATAGAATCAAAGAGAACAGAATCAAAGAGAACAGAATCAAAGAGAACAGAATCAACAAGAACAGAATCAACAAGAACAGAATCAAAGAGAACAGAATCAAAGAGAATAGAACAGAATCAACGAGAATAGAATCAAAGAGAATAGAATAGAATCAAAGAGAATAGAATCAAAGAGAATAGAATCAAAGAGAATAGAATAGAATCAAAGAGAATAGAATCAAAGAGAATAGAATCAAAGAGAACAGAATCAAAGAGAACAGAATCAAAGAGAATAGAATCAAAGAGAACAGAATCAAAGAGAAAAGAATCAACAAGAACAGAATCAAAGAGAATAGAACAGAATCAACGAGAATAGAATCAAAGAAAATAGAATAGAATCAAAGAGAACAGAATCAAAGAGAATAGAACAGAATCAACGAGAATAGAATCAAAGAAAATAGAATAGAATCAAAGAGAATAGAATCAAAGAGAACAGAATCAACAAGAACAGAATCAAAGAGAACAGAATCAAAGAGAATAGAACAGAATCAACAAGAATAGAATCAAAGAGAATAGAATAGAATCAAAGAGAATAGAACAGAATCAAAGAGAATAGAATCAAAGAGAATAGAATCAAAGAGAACAGAATCAAAGAGAATAGAATCAAAGAGAATAGAATCAAAGAGAACAGAATCAAAGAGAACAGAATCAAAGAGAACAGAATCAAAAAGAATAGAATCAAAGAGAATAGAACAGAATCAACGAGAATAGAATCAAAGAGAACAGAATCAAAGAGAATAGAACAGAATCAACGAGAATAGAATCAAAGAGAATAGAATAGAATCAAAGAGAATAGAATCAAAGAGGATAGAACAGAATCAAAGAGAATAGAATAGAATCAAAGAGAACAGAATCAAAGAGAATAGAATAGAATCAAAGAGAATAGAATCAAAGAGAATAGAATCAAAGAGAACAGAATCAAAGAGAATAGAATCAAAGAGAATAGAATCAAAGAGAACAGAATCAAAGAGAACAGAATCAAAGAGAACAGAATCAAAGAGAACAGAATCAAAGATAATAGAATCAAAGAGAACAGAATCAAAGATAATAGAATCAAAAAGAATAGAATCAAAGAGAATAGAACAGAATCAACGAGAATAGAATCAAAGAGAATAGAATCAAAGAGAATAGAACAGAATCAACGAGAATAGAATCAAAGAGAATAGAATAGAATCAAAGAGAATAGAATCAAAGAGAATAGAATCAAAGAGAACAGAATCAAAGAGAATAGAATCAAAGAGAATAGAATCAAAGAGAACAGAATCAACAAGAATAGAATCAAAGAGAATAGAACAGAATCAAAGAGAACAGAATCAAAGAGAATAGAATAGAATCAAAGAGAACAGAATCAAAGAGAACAGAATCAGAGATTCCATTCCAAATTGCTCCCTTTTGTAGTTAGATATCAACAAAAACATCCCTCACACGCTGAGTACATTTAGGAACTCTGTAAGGTTTTTCTTCCTCTGACAACTCTGATTTTCCATTTTACACAAATAAAACTAAAGAACAAAGAGTTACACCTGGACTGAAGAGCTCTGAAAGAAGAGTTTTTCCTCTACAAAGACCCGACATGTTTATTTTAGCCCGTAAGAATGACACTGAAGATATCTGGAATGCTTTGACTCAGAGGAATTAAAGGAGAGATATCTAAAAAACCTGATCTAAGTATTAAATGTTCAAACTTCTTGTTATAGCACACATACAGAGCAATCCTCAACATCTTTTTCTCTTGCTTATTGATTCTTTTCTTAACATTTTCTCTCTTTTCCTTCACTCTAAAAGGTAAAGTGACGCTGTTCTGTAAGAACGTACGAACGTGAGAGACAGATTAAAGTTGCAGAGTTTTTAATGCACGAACCAACAAAGTGCATGACACTGCAGACAGGACACATCCAGCAAACACTAATCTTAAAGAACACACACTAATCTGACTTTTATGGCACATCAGGCGTGCAGTCATGAGAATATAACCTTGAATTTTCTAACATATGAAAGTACAAAATAAGTGATCTGATGCATTAATTCTCTGCAGATTAAGAGTGAAAACAAACAAGCAGATTATTTTTGAATCCTTTCCTTACCGAGCACTGTGAGTTTAGTTCCAGCTCCAAAGTAAGCAGGGTCGTAGTTGTTCACACTGATACACGGCTGCAGTTAAAACCTCTCCACCTCTCAGCAGTGAAGCTGAACACACGGTCTTTAAACTCCTGATTCAAGTTCCCTTAAAGAGCATGAGATTAACCACAAACCCTGACCCTGACCCGACCGAGTCTCAGAGCAGTTTGATGATTTATTATTTCAGTTTTTGTGATGGTCTTACCTAAAACAGTGAGTTTGGTTCCAGCTCCAAAGTAAGCAGGGTCGTAGTTGTTCACACTGATACACAGCTGCAGATAAAACCTCTCCACCTCTCAGCAGTGAAGCTGTACACTCGGTCTCTGAGCTCTCATTTTAATCTTTCAATCCTTCTGCAGAAACGCTTTCACACACTTTAACTGCAGATATTTAAGTCAGGGTTTTACTTCTTCAGGACGTGAAATAATCAAATGATCCTCACCTTGAAGCAGATTTGCAAACACTGAGAATAAAACTTTCACTCTGCCAGATTCAGTAAACTCTGGACTTCATCTTTAGTCATGTTCAGTAAGTTTGGCTTGTCTTACCTAAAACAGTGAGTTTAGTTCCAGCTCCAAAGTAAGCCTCTCTCTGTTGCTCACAGTGTTTCAGTGAGCTGATAAGAAGTCAGTGTGAGAGGAATAATCCGGGCTCACAGCCAAATCTTTAATTCATGCTCCACTTTCACCGCACCACTCTCAACACGCTGGATTTTACTCCCACTAATTTACCTGCTTTAACTTCTTTAACACTTTATTTTCACTCCTTTTCTTTAAGAGGATAAAATCAAATGTCTTCATGCTGTTTCTAAATGTTGTCTCTGATCATATCACAGAAATAAGAAGCTGGTCAGGTGAAGCTGGACTCCTTTTCTTACCTAAAACAGTGAGTTTAGTTCCAGCTCCAAAGTAAGCCTCCGCATACGAGCACAGTGACTTTCCTCCGTGACAAGAACTCTTCCTGATGTCTCTCCTTTTTCTGTGCTACTTACAAACTATTCCAACTCTTTATCTATTTGACATGTAGAGAATTGAATGCACTTAAGCTCCCAAAAAGTCAAACCTGTCCTCACTAAAGTTTACCTCTTAAACATGTTTCCTTGTTTTAACTTTTTAATGATTATTTAGACTTTAAACAGATGAAATCGAGGTTTAATCATCGATGTTTCTGAGTTTGTTTTGGGGCGATTAAAGCTTCAGAAGAGTCAGAAACATCTCAACAGAATCAAACCTGAACTATATTTAAAGCTCTTTAAATGTTTTCTTACCTAACACAGTTAACTTTGTTCCTCCACCAAAGTAAGCCTCTGAGACACCACCAGAGTCACAGTGAGCTTCATCTGTGCTCAAAACAAGCCGCTGCTTCACTTTACCTCTTTAACATTTCTCCCTTCTTCTCAGTGACCTTCTTCTCTTAAATGTTCCTTTTCTTTCAATCCAGAGTCCACTTTTTTCTGCACTAACGTCCATTTTTAAAAGTTTAATGTAACTCAAATGTTTCGCTTCAACAAGAAACCTGCTTCTTCTTCTTTTACGTCTGTTATAGATGAAGTTATCAGTCTTAGTTTGGATGTTTTACTCACCGAGAACAGTCAGTTTAGTCCCAGGGCCGAAGTAAGCTTCGTACTGACACAGAGCTTGAGCTTAACGTCAAAAAGTTTGAGCTCAACCTGAACTTTAAGAGTTCAAGAATCACTTCATTCATGTTTTTTAAAAAGTGTTCTTCCTGCAGAAATTATGATTGAACCATAAAAACAAGAGATATGTCTTACCTAACACAGTTAACTTTGTTCCTCCACCAAAGTAAGCCTCTGCAGAATTAGAGTCACAGTGAGCTTCATCTGTGCTCAAAACTAACCTACACACTCCTCACTGCACTCTTTGAGCGACTAGATTTACTTTCCATGTTAAATTGACCTGTTTTGCATCCAAACTCATCTCACAGAGGAACAAAGAAGATACAGTTTGGATGTTTTACTCACCGAGAACAGTCAGTTTAGTCCCAGGGCCGAAATAAGCTTCGTACTGACACAGAGCTCGAGCTGAACGTCACAAAGTTTGAGCTCAACCTGAACTTTAAGAGTTCTAGAATCACTTCTTTCATGTTTTTCAGAAACTTTACTTCCAGCAGATTATCACAGACTCAACATAAATCAAATATCTCTTACCTAACACAGTTAACTTTGTTCCTCCACCAAAGTAAGCCTCTTCAGAACCACCAGAGTCACAGTGAGCTTCATCTGTGCTCAAAACAACACGGCATACGTTGACCGACTTTACCGTCTCACAAAGCTAACATTTACTGGATTAGACTCCAGCTATATAAATAAATAGACTTCCATTAAAACTCCTCTAGATTTAGATTCTTCAATGAGCTGGTTCATCAGAAATAAGTGAAACCTTTCACTCACCGAGGACAGTCAGTTTAGTCCCAGCGCCGAAGTAAGCTTCGTACTGACACAGTGCTTGAGCTGAATGTCACAAAGTTTGAGCTCAACCTGAACTTTAAGAGTTCCAGAATCACTTCTTTCATGTTTTTTAAAAGTTTCCCTTCAGAAATGATCATTAAACTGTAAAAATAAGAGATTTCTCTTACCTAACACAGTTAACTTTGTTCCTCCACCAAAGTAAGCTTCATAAGAACCACCAGAGTCACAGTGAGCTTCATCTGTGCTCAAAACAACACGGCCTACTTTGACCGACTTTACCGTCTCACAAAGCTAACATTTACTGGATTAGACTCCAGCTATATAAATAAATAGACTTCCATTAAAACTCCTCTAGATTTAGATTCTTCAATGAGCTGGTTCATCAGAAATAAGTGAAACCTTTCACTCACCAAGAACAGTCAGTTTAGTCCCAGCGCCGAAGTAAGCTTCGTAATTAGCACAGCGCTCAGGCTTAATGTCAAAAAGCTCTGAGCTGAACTGAAGACTGAAGTACTTTATGATTCCTAACACGCTCCTGCAGTTTTCAAGCTTTCATTTGAGCTGTTAAAATCTCTTTGACTCACCTAAAACAGTCAGTTTGGTTCCTTTTCCAAAGTAAGCTTCGTTGGCATTGTCACAGTGCAGAAACACTGAGCATCAAACTCTTCTTTCTTTCTCTATCAGACTTACCTTTAGGAAACTTTTAGGTATATTTCTGTCTATACTTAGACTCTTGAGTGTGTACTATCTTTTAAAACACATTGAAGAGCTGAAATATTTACCTAAAACAGTCAGTTTGGTTCCTTTTCCAAAGTACGCTTCAGAGTTAGTGTCACAGTGCAGAAACACTGAGCATCAACTCCTCTTTCTTTCTCTATCAGACTTACCTTTATTAATATTTAATTATATCTCTATCTATACTTAGACACTAGAGTGTGTAACATCTATTAAAATATAGTTAAAGAGATAACATATTTACCTAAAACAGTCAGTTTGGTTCCTTTTCCAAAGTACGCTTCAGAGTCAGAGTCACAGTGCAGAAACACTGAGCATCAACTCTTCTTTCTCTCTCCATCACTATAACCTTTAGTTAATTCTATCTCTATCCATACTTAGACTCTAGGGTGTGTAACATCTCTTAATATACAGTTAAAATCTGAAGTATTTACCTAAAACAGTCAGTTTGGTTCCTGGTCCAAAGTACGCTTCGTTGTTATTGTCACAGTGCAGAAACACTGAGCATCAAACTCTTCTTTCTTTCTCTACAACAATCATCTCTGTGGAGTTTTCACTGTGATCTCTCCCACAGTGGGACTTTAAAGTGTGTGAAATGGATCAAACTACAGTAAGAACCTGAGATATTTACCTAAAACTGTGAGTTTGGTTCCTGGTCCAAAGAAAGCCGGCTCAGTGTAACTCACAGTGTCTCTGTTCAGCTCAATATTTCAGAGTTTTCACTCCAGCAGCTTTTTCTTTCTCTCTCTCTCTCTCTCTCCAACATTTGGACTCTTTTCACTTTGTTTCAGTCTATTAAAGTCACTCAAGTTTCAACTTACCCAGAACTGTGAGTTTAGTTCCCTTTCCAAAGTAAGCTTCAGTTCCAGTGTCACATTGAAAACCTCCTTCACCAAAAAGTCCCCAAACTCTGCAGAATGTGTGCGTTGAGACGGAGTGATAATCCAGAGGATGAAGAAGGTTTAAACGTGCAGGATGAGCTTCATGATGTTCAGGTTTCTTTTCTGTTTGTGAAGATGAGAAAAGAAGCATCCAGATGATTCACTGAGGAACAAAAAGTCATGTTTCTAAAGATGTTTCTGCACAGAAACAAACCTTTCACTGCTGAAGTGTTGTCCCGTCCTGCTCGGCTTCAGATTTCATGTTTTTCTGCTCTCCTGGCATCACGCAGCCGTCTGCACACTGTGTGTTAATGGGAGGAGGTTTTTGTACGGCGGCTCTATAGGATTGTATCACCGTGGCCCCCTGTCCCCACGGTGAAAAACACTCACACAAAAACCTACTGCCAGTTTGTTTCCCTGCTCCGCCGTATCTCAGCCTCCATCTCTGTGAGCCTGAGAGAGCAGCTGTGCAGCTCGGCTCCAACACCACCAGCTCACTGCTGCTATTTCTGTGACAGCTAAGAAAAGAAGAAGAGGAGGAAGGAAGAGAGGAGACTGAAGAGAGATAAACACAGATCAGAGGGAGGGTCGACTCTACTGGTCACACCTCTTCATCCTGACAGATCACAGTGACGTGAGGAGACACATTTACAAAAAGCACTTCTGACAAGATGTGCCTGACGCTGCAGGGAGTCCTGAAGTCTCATGTTTCTGTTTGTTTGTTTGTTTGTTTTCCAAAGCAGAGAAACACATGTCTTTGAAAATGTACAAAACATCCTCCACACCTTCTTTATCTAGCTTTCTCTTGATGTGTTGTTTAGATGTTGAGGCTTTTTGAACCGATGCAAAGCAAACAGATAAATGAGTCTGCAGAGAGGAACCAGATTTATATTTTTGAATTGTTTATTTAGATTTTTCACAGCTTGACACACTGTTTCTATTTTACTTACCATCCATATAATGAAAATAAAGACATACATGAAATTTAAAAAAAAGGAAATAAATAAATAAAATAAACATTTATATATAAATTAAATATATGAAGAGTTCATTTGCAAAAACAGATAACTCTGTTTTTATACATGTTCAAAAACGATATTTCTTTTTAATAATATTATCATAATATATTATATATATATATTTTTTATTATTTAACTTTCATCTACATATACTCTTTTAATGTAAACTACCTCTGCACTACTCACCACTGCACTATTATCATATTATTTGTAGCCTGTCAGTCATGCCTGTTTGTTATTCTTTTTGATGTTATTATTATTATATTTATATTTTTATTTGTATGTCTTATTCTCATGCCTTTGTACAAAGAGAGCACAGTTTACCAAAGTCATATTCCTTGTGTGTTCAAGCATACCTGGCCAATAAAGCTGATCCTGATTCTGATTCCTAATGAAGTTACACTTTCAAGATACCTCTGACAAGTAAAGTCAACCTCAGTTGATTGATATAATATAATATAATATAATATAATATAATATAATATAATATATGGGGGCGGCAGTAGCTCAGTCTTGGCTTGGGAACCGAAAGGTCGCCGGTTCGAGTCCCAGTATGGACGAAGTTTGGCAAGTGGACTGGTGGCTGGAGAGGTGCTGGTTCACCTGCCTGGGCACTGCAGAGGTGCCCTTGAGCAAGGCACCGAACCCCCAACTGCTCGGGATGCGCTGGTTGACGGCAGTATCCTCACTCTGACATCTCTCCCTAAGCATGTCCACTGCATGTGTGTGCATTTGTATGTATATACCAAAAAAACTGTATGTGTAGCATGTCCAAAATAGCATGAGTGAAAAAATTGAATTTCCCCCCTGGGGATCAATAAAGTAAAAATAAACCTTTCTTTCTATTACCAAAAGCTATTAATAGAAAAATATGTTTTTTGAAACATTTAATTAGTTTTTCAAAAGTGAGTTAACCGTTTTTGCAAATGAACTCTTCATATATAATGAATAAATAGATATGATAATAATAAAAATGAATGGTACAAATAAGAATAAAACATAACCTAATGACGAGAATTTCAGGCAGGGGTCAGGGCCGCCCATACAACCACGCCAAATGAGGCCAGCTTCATTTTGAGTCAGTGAATGTAGATATCAATGCTCTTTACTCCACTGATGCAAACTCTAAAGAAGTTTCTCATCACAGCTAAAATCTCCTGATGGAGTCTGAGCAGCAGCTGCATGTTTATTGTTTTATATTTTCTATGTATGCAACCTTTAACAGCTAAAAATATGTAAGCATATATAAGCATCAAATGCATTTTAACATCCTCTTTTTTCATGACTCCAACATATTAGATATATATTATATTATATATTAGATACTCAAACTAATCTATACAAGACTCTAAACCAGGGGTGTCCAAACTTTTTTCAAAGAGGGCCACATGTGATGTTGTCAGAATACCAAAGGGCCAGTGGATCCTACTGAGACTTAGGAATCTTAAAAGTTAGATATGAAATATTTAATAATTATTTTAAATGTTTTCTGAATAAAACAGTAACTAGGAAGTACCATGTAAAGATTAGCAAACATTATCTTCTTCTGGAGGAAAATGTTTTTCATTGGGGCAATGTGGGAAAAATATCGTCTCATTATTTTCCTATGGCAGGATCACGATCTGGATTTCATCACACTTCTTTTTCATGTTGTTTTTAAGACTGTTCTGACCAGCAGACGACATATTAAGAACTAAATCATTATTTTCCTACATTTTGATCATTTTTTATTCACCTAATTTTGCCTTTTCTGTACAATTTCATAATTTTGATCTTGTCTTGTGTCCTCTTTTGTGTCTTCTGAACTTTTAGTGTTCATCAAGAACATTTTCACATCATGATAAGAACATTCATTTGAAAACCTGTCAGCTTTAAGAGTTCTTGTGTTTCTTCTTTACTGCCATCTTGAAGAATCCCCAGAGCTTTGGCTTTAGAGAGGTAGTCCTTATGAAGCTGTTTGAGACATTTCTGGATTGACTTTAGTTTTGTTTGAGCGCTTGAAAGAAACTACAAATGTACAGATGATTCAGAATGTGATTAAGTTATGTGCTATAAATAACACAATTTAAGATGGAAGCTTGGGGCCATAAATAAATGGACCTCGGGCCGCAATTGGCCCCCGGGCCGTACTTTGGACACTCTAAAACAGATTCCTCCTGTATGAATGTAATTAGTTAAGCTTGGTTTTGTTCACACTTCAAAGTCAGACATGAAACTGTTTCACAAAGATGCACAACAGCTGTAAATATCTACGTTTATTAATATTAATATTAATATTAATGTATCTGTCTTGCATATTCTGTTTTTATGTTAAATGTCACAATTTAAAACACAAAAGGTGGTATCTTGGTGAGAAAGCAGGAGGTGGGGCATCTCAAGTAGTTGAACACTAGTTAGACTAAAGCTAATAAATTGTGTGTATTGTACAACCCAAGCCCACTTTTTGGCAGCTGCTGGAATTGTAAAGGTGGAGTTGACGTTGTGTATGAATCAATCCACCTTAAATGACCGTCGTGTTTGTTTTTAATCGTCTCTCATTCATTGTCTCTCACTGAAGCTAATCGGTCTTCACCTCCCTCTATCCCTCTCTCCAACACGGTCTCAGCAGATGTGTGTCTAACATGAGTCTGGTCCTGCTGGAGGTTTCTGCCTGTTAAAGGAAGTTTGTCCTTGCCACTGTAACTTGCTAAATGCTGCAAAGTGCTCTGCTCATGGTGGATTAAGATGAGATCAGACTGAGTCCTGTCTGGAAGATGGGACTGGATCTGATCCTGTTTTGATGACAGGCTGTCCTTTCTCTGCTGATACCAGAGCATCAGTTCAAGGTTGTTGTCGTTGTGTTTGCAGGAGATCTGGACCTCAGAAGTCTCCATCACTACCTGTGGAGGAGAGCAGATTATCAAAACATCACTGAGGCAGAGCAGAGATTAAGAAAATGTGACTTTAGATGTGTTCAGTATATTCCAATAACATTCAACATCTTAATGCAATAACATATGAGGAGAAAACCAGAAGTCTGAACTGATGAAGGCATGTTGGGCACTGTTGGAGCAGAGTAAGGCTGTGATGAACATGCAGCAGAGTGAAGAAGCTGCTTGTGTGTGTTGGTTATCACCGCTTCCTCATGGTAAAAGCTGCATAGCGTGTGCTTTGTCTCCACCTGTTGGTCAGAGTCAGCCTCAGGACCTTGTTTACTGTGTTGAGTTTTATTCCAGCTTTTGTTGTTGTTGTTGTAAAAACATGGCTTCCTCACCGCTTAGTAAAAACTATTTTAAATGTATGATCTCTTACAGATAGAAAGCTTGAGTGAAAGTCTGAGGCTGCTGTCTCCAAACCTCCCGTCATAGTATCTGATCTGGATGAGAAGTAAAGACCCACACTGGTTAGAGGACTTTGAAACAGGTGTAAGGGACTGTGAACTGTAACACAGAGATGAAATGAAACCATCATCAGAAGCTTTTTGTATTGAGAAACAAAGATCTGCAGCACTGTGGAGACTAGCAGCACAGAAATACACTGCACTGCTGTTCAGGTCGGCTTCTTTGATTGTTAGTGTGCAGTTCTTGTTTTCAGCTGCACTCCCGTCCATGCTCACTTTGTCTTTGTCTTCAGGAGATGCTTGATCTCCAACCATGTATCCCAGGAACTGCATCTGTCCGTCTTCCAACTGTTTGTACCAGAGGATTCGGTTATAGCCACTAATTTTGTGTTGGCAGTTAAATACTGCCGGTTCACCCGGTCTCTTGATCACATCAGATGGATCCTGGTTGACCTCTTTGCCGACAGAGGCCCCTGTGGAAACAGCAGAAAACACAATCCCAGTTTGTAAGAATGAGAGGAAATAGATTTTAAAAATCCTTCATTAAAATGTCAAATTTGGATATGATTGAATATAATGTTCTCCAGAGTACCTGAGACGATGAAAACATTCAGAGTGACACAGAGGAAAATGATCATGATGTAGTTTCTGACTGAGTTTAACATCAGTCTGGTTATTGCTTCTCTTTCTTCATCCCAGTTTACTGTGAGCTCGTCTGCTGACTCTTCCTCCTCTCTTTAAGGAAACGCCTCTTCTTCCAGTTTCACCAACACCACCTTTTAAAGTGGGCGGAGTCACATTGTACCTCCAGTTCTTTACATGAACAACATCATATCAGACACCAACACACACCACAGTTTCATGAAGGGTATATACTGCCACCTATCAAAGATAGTCACGCAGACCTTTAGTCTTACATTCTGTTATCTGTACATTTGGCCAGTGGAGGTGCTGAAGGATGGAGCGGGAGTGGGTGAGTAACCGGGTCAGCTGAGTTCTGGACATGTTGGAGTTTTTGGAGGTCGGTGGAGGGAAGGCCGTAAAGGATGCTGTTGCAGTAGTCCAGTCTGGAGGTTCTAAAGGCGTTGAGGAGGAGAGAGAGGAACACTTCTTTCAGAGCGGTGGTTTCAACAACCACTGCTCTATTATTCACAGAGATCAGAGATTTAAATGAAGAGGCTTGTTGCAGGTGTGAGGGCGGCTGTGAGCCGACAGAGATGATAAAATGTGGAGAGCAGGTTTTTGTACTGATGAGTGGTGACATGCAGCACTGTGGAGACTAGCAGCACAGAAATACACTGCACTGCTGTTCAGGTCGGCTTCTTCAATTGTTAATGTGCAGGTCTTGTTTTCATTTGCATCCCCTTCGATCTTCACCTTCATTTTCAAGTCTTTCTCAAGGGTTGGTTCCGTGAAGGACACATATCCCAAGAGCTGCATCTGTCCGTCTGACTGTTTGTACCAGAGGATAACATAATAGCCTGAAATTTCATGTCTACAGTTGAGTGTGGCTGTTTTCTCTCCTGGTTTGATGTAAACGTGAGCTGGAGTCTGGGTGACCTTTTTACCAGGAGAGGAACCTGTGGAAAGACGAAGACGTAAACAGAACAGCTCAAACAGCAGCACTTTAAAACACTTTCAACAACTAAACCTACAAAACACCTATTTTAAGAACCTCTAGAGACATTACCTGACACCAGAAAGATGTTGAAATGAATGATCAGGAATAAGATGATCATGTTGTGTCTCCTGTGTCAGAGCAGCCACTAAGACGTCCTTTCAGAAAAGGAGACAGAGTGATGAGGTGGGAGGAGTCTGAGCTGCTTCCTCCTCCTCTTCACATCACAGTCATCATGTCAGCTGTCACCACAGGTTTGGTAATAACACCCAATAAGTTGAAGAGGCTGTGAGCTGTGTCTTAGAGATAAAGGGAGGTTTTTGTACTGATGAGTGGTGACATGCAGCACTGTGGAGACTAGCAGCACAGAAATACACTGCACTGCTGTTCAGATCCACTTCTTTGATTGTTAATGTGCAGTTCTTGCCTTTATCTGCATTCCCTCCCATCGTCACCTTCACGTCTGGCTCTGGGTTTGGACCGCTCATAAACACATATCCCAGGAACTTCATCTCTCCCTCTGACTGCTTGTACCAGAAGATTTGATTATAGCTCTGAATTTCATGTCTACAGTTGAGTGTTGCTGTTTTCTCTCCTGGTTTGAGGTAAACGTGAGCTGGAGTCTGGATGACTTCTTTGTCGACAGAGGAACCTGAGGAAACAACAACACACTATCACAATGTGTGCAAAAAACAGTAAAACAGGAAGTAGAATTTCAAATTAAGACGACAATCTGTAAAAAAAACTTGAATACTTTACCTGAAACGATTAAAAGGTTAAAGGTGATACAGAGGACGATGATCATGATGTGTGTCTGACTGAGTTTAACATCAGTCTACATGTGTCAGAGTTGATGTCACAGTAAACTGGAGGCTGGGGTTCAAAAGGAAATCCCTCCTTTTGAGCTTTTAAAGTGGGCGGAGTCACAGTCCTAACTCAACGTAAGAACATCACGTCAAACACCACGTCAAAGGTTTATACTGCCACCTTATGAGAGGAACCCAGACCAGGTTTATCCTGGCTCAGATGAGGCTGAGGTGGTACCCTCCTTACAGCGTGCACTCACTTCATTTCTTGTATGTTGGTCTATTTTTATGAAGCAGTATGTCATGAAGCTCTATTTATATTTTTAATAATAATAATTGATTGGACTTGTATAGAGCTTTTCTGGGTACTCAACAGAACAAAGACAGAGGGGGGGGGCGGGAGGAGAGGTCATGTGTTGTGGTCTTTGTTGAACATTTCAGTGGAGGGAAGGCCGTAAAGGATGCTGTTGCAGTAGTCCAGTCTGGAGGTTCTAAAGGCGTGGAGGAGGAGAGAGAGGAACACTTCTTTCAGAGCGGTGGTTTCAACAACCACTGCTCTATTATTCACAGACATCAGATATTTAAATGAAGAGGCTTGTTGCAGGTGTGAGGGCGGCTGTGAGCCAACAGAGATGATAAAATGTGGAGAGCAGGTTTTTGTACTGATGAGTGGTGACATGCAGCACTGTGGAGACTAGCAGCACAGAAATACACTGCACTGCTGTTCAGGTCGGCTTCTTCAATTGTTAATGTGCAGGTCTTGTTTTCATTTGCATCCCCTCCGATCTTCACCTTCATGTTCACATCCTTTTCTAGGGTTGGAGCTGTGTAATACATATTTCCCAGGAGCGTCATCTGTCCGTCTGACTGCTTGTACCAGAGGATAACATAATAGCCTGAAATTTCATGTCTACAGTTGAGTGTGGCTGTTTTCTCTCCTGGTTTGATGTAAACGTGAGCTGGAGTCTGGGTGACCTTTTTACCAGGAGAGGAACCTGTGGAAAGACGAAGACGTAAACAGAACAGCTCAAACAGCAGCACTTTAAAACACTTTCAACAACTAAACCTACAAAACACCTATTTTAAGAACCTCTAGAGACATTACCTGACACCAGAAAGATGTTGAAATGAATGATGAGGAATAAGATGATCATGTTGTGTCTCCTGTGTCAGAGCAGCCACTAAGACGTCCTTTCAGAAAAGGAGACAGAGTGATGAGGTGGGAGGGGTCTGAGCTGCTTCCTCCTCCTCTTCACATCACAGTCATCATGTCAGCTGTCACCACAGGTTTGGTAATAACGCCCAATAAGTTGAAGAGGCTGTGAGCTGTGTCTTAGAGATAAAGGGAGGTTTTTGTACTGATGAGTGGTGACATGCAGCACTGTGGAGACTAGCAGCACAGAAATACACTGCACTGCTGTTCAGATCCACTTCTTTGATTGTTAATGTGCAGGTCTGATCTTTTCTTGCATTCCCTGTTATCTTCACATTAACTCCTTTTTCAGGAACTTCTTGTTCTCCAGTCATGTATCCCAGGAACTGCATCTGTCCGTCCTCTAACTGTTTGTACCAGAGGATTTGGTTCAAGCTCTGATCTTTATGTCTGCAGTTAAATATTGCCGGTTCACCCGGTCTCTTGATCACATCAGATGGATCCTGGTTGACCTCTTTGCCGACAGAGGCCCCTGTGGAAACAGCAGAAAACACAATCCCAGTTTGTAAGAATGAGAGGAAATAGATTTTAAAAATCCTTCATTAAAATGTCAAATTTGGATATCATTGAATATAATGTTCTCCAGAGTACCTGAGACGATGAAAACATTCAGAGTGACACAGAGGAAAATGATCATGATGTAGTTTCTGACTGAGTTTAACATCAGTCTGGTTATTGCTTCTCTTTCTTCATCCCAGTTTACTGTGAGCTCGTCTGCTGACTCTTCCTCCTCTCTTTAAGGAAACGCCTCTTCTTCCAGTTTCACCAACACCACCTTTTAAAGTGGGCGGAGTCACATTGTACCTCCAGTTCTTTACATGAACAACATCATATCAGACACCAACACACACCACAGTTTCATGAAGGGTATATACTGCCACCTATCAGAGGAAGACACTTCACAGAGCCCGATCATCATTAATAAGATGCTCCGTCACACTCGTGTGAGGCTGCATGGTTGGACTGGACCACATGTCTGTTGTAGTCCAGCTCTCTAGAGATCTTTTCACGTGTGCAGCTGATGTTGGAATAAATTGGTCGTGCTGCTTCCTTTAGCTGCTACAGCTTCTGAACAAACTGAGGGACTGTGGATTGTTTGAGGTCTGACGCTGTAAAACCAAACCAGTTACAAACCACTTTCTTGGGAACAGTCTTCATTAATGCTGGCGGACATGTTGTTGTTGTTTGTCCCTGTAGGAGGTAAATAAGAGGAGCTTCAAGAGCCCAGAGGCAGGGAGGAGGAAGTTAAAGAGGAAGTCTAGATGTTCTTGTTTAAAAGTCGTCCTAGATCACAAATATGAATTCATAGATGAGATGGATTTATCGCCCAGCCCTACATGATGGCCTTTCCAGTTTATTAGTTATTGCTGTATTGTGTCATTATAGTTATTGTGGGCAGAGGATCAAGTATTAGGTGTCTTTCCTTCCTGTGTGGTATCATGTCATATTGTATTACATCGTGTCCTGAGTGTCCCTGTGATTCTCAGCCCTAATATTCAGCTGCTGGCTGACATAATCCTGAATAATACATCCACTCAGTTCAGATCAAATCCATGAGTGAAAGTCTGAGGCTGCGGTCTCCAAACCTCCCGTCATAGTATCTGATCTGGATGAGAAGTAAAGACCCACATTGGTTAGAGGACTTTGAAACAGGTGTAAGGGGCTGTGAACTGTAACACAGAGATGAAATGAAACCATCATCAGAAGCTTTTTGTATTGAGAAACAAAGATCTGTAGCACTGTGGAGACTAGCAGCACAGAAATACACTGCACTGCTGTTCAGCTCCACTTCTTTGATTGTTAATGTGCAGGTCTTGCCTTTATCTGCACTCCCTCCCATCGTCACCTTCACGCCTGGTTCTGGGTTTGGACCGCTCATTAACACATATCCCAGGAACTTCATCTCTCCGTCTGACTGCTTGTACCAGTAGATTCGATCATAGTCTTTAATTTCATGTCTACAGTTGAGTGTTGTTGTTTTTTCTCCTGGTTTGATGTAAACGTGAGCTGGAGTCTGGATGACTTCTTTGTCGACAGAGGAACCTGAGGAAACAACAACACACAATCACAATGTGTGCAAAAAACAGTAAAACAGGAAGTAGAATTTCAAATTAAGACGACAATGTTTGAAAAACTTGAATACTTTACCTGAAACGATGAAAAGGTTAAAGGTGATACAGAGGACGATGATCATGATGTGTGTCTGACTGAGTTTAACATCAGTCTACATGTGTCAGAGTTGATGTCACAGTAAACTGGAGGCTGGGGTTCAAAAGGAAATCCCTCCTTTTGAGCTTTTAAAGTGGGCGGAGTCACAGTTGTAACTCAACGTAAGAACATCACGTCAAACACCACGTCAAAGGTTTATACTGCCACCTTATGAGAGGAACCCAGACCAGGTTTATCCTGGCTCAGATGAGGCTGAGGTGGTACCCTCCTTACAGCGTGCACTCACTTCATTTCTTGTATGTTGGTCTATTTTTATGAAGCAGTATGTCATGAAACTCTATTTATATTTTAATAATAATAATTGATTGGACTTGTATAGAGCTTTTCTGGGTACTCAACAGAACAAAGACAGAGGGGGGGCGGGAGGAGAGGTCATGTGTTGTGGTCTTTGTTGAACAGGAAGGTCTTGAGGTGGTTTTTAAACGAGTGAAGAGAGTCAGAGTTGAGGATGTTTGGAGGGAGAGAGTTCAGAGAGTCTTGGCAGAGATTGCAACGACTCTGTCCCCCAAGGTGCTGTGCTTGGTCTTGGCAAAAAGGGACAGGAGATCTGAGGCGGTGAGATGGGGAGTGGCGTTTGAGGAGGTCGGTCGGGTACGAGGGGGCGAGGTTATTGAGGGCTAGAGCAGGATCTTGAAGTGATCTGGTCCAGTCTGGAGGTTCTAAAGGCGTGGAGGAGGAGAGAGAGGAACACTTCTCTCAGAGCGGTGGTTTCAACAACCACTGCTCTATTATTCACAGAGATCAGAGATTTAAATGAAGAGGCTTGTTGCAGGTGTGAGGGCGGCTGTGAGCCGACAGAGATGATAAAATGTGGAGAGCAGGTTTTTGTACTGATGAGTGGTGACATGCAGCACTGTGGAGACTAGCAGCACAGAAATACACTGCACTGCTGTTCAGGGCGGCTTCTTCAATTGTTAATGTGCAGGTCTTGTTTTCAGCTGCATCCCCTTCGATCTTCACCTTCATGTTCACATCCTTCTCTAGGGTTGCATCCGTGCGGTACATATATCCCAAGAGCTGCATCTCTTCATCTGACTGCTTGTACCAGAGGATGTAATTATAGTTTGGAATTTCATGTCTACAGTTGAGTGTGGCTGTTTTCTCTCCTGGTTTGATGTAAACGTGAGCTGGAGTCTGGGTGACCTTTTTACCAGGAGAGGAACCTGTGGAAAGACGAAGACGTAAACAGAACAGCTCAAACAGCAGCACTTTAAAACCCTTTCAACAACTAAACCTACAAAACACCTATTTTAAGAACCTCTAGAGACATTACCTGACACCAGAAAGATGTTGAAATGAATGATCAGGAATAAGATGATCATGTTGTGTCTCCTGTGTCAGAGCAGCCACTAAGACGTCCTTTCAGAAAAGGAGACAGAGTGATGAGGTGGGAGGAGTCTGAGCTGCTTCCTCCTCCTCTTCACATCACAGTCATCATGTCAGCTGTCACCACAGGTTTGGTAATAACGCCCAATAAGTTGAAGAGGCTGTGAGCTGTGTCTTAGAGATAAAGGGAGGTTTTTGTACTGATGAGTGGTGACATGCAGCACTGTGGAGACTAGCAGCACAGAAATACACTGCACTGCTGTTCAGCTCCACTTCTTGGATTGTTAATGTGCAGGTCTTGCCTTTATCTGCATTCCCTCCCATCGTCACCTTCACGTCTGGCTCTGGGTTTGGATTGCTCATAAACACATATCCCAGGAACTTCATCTCTCCCTCTGACTGCTTGTACCAGTAGATTTGATTATAGTCTTTAATTTCATGTCTACAGTTCAGTGTTGTTGTTTTCTCTCCTGGTTTGATGTAAACGTGAGCTGGAGTCTGGATGACTTCTTTGTCGACAGAGGAACCTGAGGAAACAACAACTCACAATCACAATGTGTGCAAAAAACAGTAAAACAGGAAGTAGAATTTCAAATTAAGACGACAATGTTTGAAAAAACTTGAATACTTTACCTGAAACGATGAAAAGGTTAAAGGTGATACAGAGGACGATGATCATGATGTGTGTCTGACTGAGTTTAACATCAGTCTACATGTGTCAGAGTTGATGTCACAGTAAACTGGAGGCTGGGGTTCAAAAGGAAATCCCTCCTTTTGAGCTTTTAAAGTGGGCGGAGTCACAGTCGTAACTCAACGTCAGAACATCACGTCAAACACCACGTCAAAGGTTTATACTGCCACCCTATGAGAGGAACCCAGACCAGGTTTATCCTGGCTCAGATGAGGCTGAGGTGGTACCCTCCTTACAGCGTGCACTCACTTCATTTCTTGTATGTTGGTCTATTTTTATGAAGCAGTATGTCATGAAACTCTATTTATATTTTAATAATAATAATAATTGATTGGACTTGTATAGAGCTTTAATGGGTACTCAACAGAACAAAGACAGAGGGGGGGCGGGAGGAGAGGTCATGTGTTGTGGTCTTTGTTGAACAGGAAGGTCTTGAGGTGGTTTTTAAATGAGTGAAGAGAGTCAGAGTTGAGGATGTTTGGAGGGAGAGAGTTCAGAGAGTCTGGGCAGCGATGATGAAGACTCTGTCCCGCAAGGTGCTGTGCTTGGTCTTGGTGATAGGGGACAGGAGATCTGAGGAGGTGAGATGGGGAGTGGCGTTTGAGGAGGTCGATCAGGTACTACATGGGGAGGTTATTGAGGGACTGAGAAGAAGCTTGAAGTGGATCTGGTCCAGTATAAAGGTTCTAAAGGCGTGGAGGAGGAGAGAGAGGAACACTTCTTTCAGAGCGGTGGTTTCAACAACCACTGCTCTATTATTCACAGAGATCAGAGATTTAAATGAAGAGGCTTGTTGCAGGTGTGAGGGCGGCTGTGAGCCGACAGAGATGATAAAGTGTGGAGAGCAGGTTTTTGTACTGATGAGTGGTGACATGCAGCACTGTGGAGACTAGCAGCACAGAAATACACTGCACTGCTGTTCAGGGCGGCTTCTTCAATTGTTAATGTGCAGGTCTTGTTTTCATTTGCATCCCCTTCGATCTTCACCTTCATTTTCAAGTCTTTCTCAAGGGTTGGTTCCGTGAAATACATAAATCCCAGGAGTGTCATCTCTCCGTCTGACTGCTTGTACCAGAGGATTTGATCATAGGTTGAAATTTCATGTCTACAGTTGAGTGTGGCTGTTTTCTCTCCTGGTTTGATGTAAACGTGAGCTGGAGTCTGGGTGACCTTTTTACCAGGAGAGGAACCTGTGGAAAGACGAAGACGTAAACAGAACAGCTCAAACAGCAGCACTTTAAAACACTTTCAACAACTAAACCTACAAAACACCTATTTTAAGAACCTCTAGAGACATTACCTGACACCAGAAAGATGTTGAAATGAATGATCAGGAATAAGATGATCATGTTGTGTCTCCTGTGTCAGAGCAGCCACTAAGACGTCCTTTCAGAAAAGGAGACAGAGTGATGAGGTGGGAGGAGTCTGAGCTGCTTCCTCCTCCTCTTCACATCACAGCGATCATGTCAGCTGTCACCACAGGTTTGGTAATAACGCCCAATAAGTTGAAGAGGCTGTGAGCTGTGTCTTAGAGATAAAGGGAGGTTTTTGTACTGATGAGTGGTGACATGCAGCACTGTGGAGACTAGCAGCACAGAAATACACTGCACTGCTGTTCAGATCCACTTCTTTTATTGTTAATGTGCAGGTCTGATCTTTTCCTGCATTTCCTGTTATCTTCACATTAACTCCTTTTTCAGGAACTTCTTTATCTCCAACCATGTATCCCAGGAGCTGCATCTGTTTGTTCTTTAACTGTTTGTACCAGAGGATTTGGTTCAAGCTCTGATCTTTGTGTTGGCAGTTAAATATTGCCGGTTCACCCGGTCTCTTGATCACATCAGATGGATCCTGGTTGACCTCTTTGCCGACAGAGGCCCCTGTGGAAACAGCAGAAAACACAATCCCAGTTTGTAAGAATGAGAGGAAATAGATTTTAAAAATCCTTCATTAAAATGTCAAATTTGGATATCATTGAATATAATGTTCTCCAGAGTACCTGAGACGATGAAAACATTCAGAGTGACACAGAGGAAAATGATCATGATGTAGTTTCTGACTGAGTTTAACATCAGTCTGGTTATTGCTTCTCTTTCTTCATCCCAGTTTACTGTGAGCTCGTCTGCTGACTCTTCCTCCTCTCTTTAAGGAAACGCCTCTTCTTCCAGTTTCACAAACACCACCTTTTAAAGTGGGCGGAGTCACATTGTACCTCCAGTTCTTTACATGAACAACATCATATCAGACACCAACACACACCACAGTTTCATGAAGGGTATATACTGCCACCTATCAGAGGAAGACACTTCACAGAGCCCGATCATCGTTAATAAGATGCTCCGTCACACTCGTGTGAGGCTGCATGGTTGGACTGGACCACATGTCTGTTGTAGTCCAGCTCTCTAGAGATCTTTTCACGTGTGCAGCTGATGTTGGAATAAATTGGTCGTGCTGCTTCCTTTAGCTGCTACAGCTTCTGAACAAACTGAGGGACTGTGGATTGTTTGAGGTCTGACGCTGTAAAACCAAACCAGTTACAAACCACTTTCTTGGGAACAGTCTTCATTAATGCTGGCGGCCATGTTTTTGTTGTTGTTGTTGTTTGTCCCTGTAGGAGGTAAATAAGAGGAGCTTCAAGAGCCCAGAGGGAGGGTGGAGGAAGTTAAAGAGAAAGTCTAGATGTTCTTGTTTAAAAGTCGTCCTAGATCACAAATATGAATTCATAGATGAGATGGATTTATCGCCCAGCCCTACATGATGGTCTTCCAGTTTATTAGTTATTGCTGTATTGTGTCATTATAGTTATTGTGGGCAGAGTATCAAGTATTAGGTGTCTTTCCTTCCTGTGTGGTATCATGTTATATTGTATCACATCGTGTCCTGAGCGTCCCTGTGATTCTAAAGCCCTCATATTCAGCTGCTGGCTGACATAATCCTGAATAATACATCCACTCAGTTCAGATCAAATCCATGAGTGAAAGTCTGAGGCTGCGGTCTCCAAACCTCCCGTCATAGTATCTGATCTGGATGAGAAGTAAAGACCCACATTGGTTAGAGGACTTTGAAACAGGTGTAAGGGGCTGTGAACTGTAACACAGAGTTGAAATGAAACCATCATCAGAAGCTTTTTGTATTGAGAAACAAAGATCTGTAGCACTGTGGAGACTAGCAGCACAGAAATACACTGCACTGCTGTTCAGATCCACTTCTTGGATTGTTAATGTGCAGTTCTTGCCTTTATCTGCACTCCCTCCCATCGTCACCTTCACGCCTGGTTCTGGGTTTGGATTGCTCATTAACACATATCCCAGGAACATCATCTCTCCCTCTGACTGCTTGTACCAGTAGATTCGATTATAGTCTTTAATTTCATGTCTACAGGTGAGTGTTGTTGTTTTTTCTCCTGGTTTGATGTAAACGTGAGCTGGAGTCTGGATGACTTCTTTGTCGACAGAGGAACCTGAGGAAACAACAACACACAATCACAATGTGTGCAAAAAACAGTAAAACAGGAAGTAGAATTTCAAATTAAGACGACAATCTGTAAAAAAAACTTGAATACTTTACCTGAAATGATTAAAAGGTTAAAGGTGATACAGAGGACGATGATCATGATGTGTGTCTGACTGAGTTTAACATCAGTCTACATGTGTCAGAGTTGATGTCACAGTAAACTGGAGGCTGGGGTTCAAAAGGAAATCCCTCCTTTTGAGCTTTTAAAGTGGGCGGAGTCACAGTCGTAACTCAACGTAAGAACATCACGTCAAACACCACGTCAAAGGTTTATACTGCCACCTTATGAGAGGAACCCAGACCAGGTTTATCCTGGCTCAGATGAGGCTGAGGTGGTACCCTCCTTACAGCGTGCACTCACTTCATTACTTGTATGTTGGTCTATTTTTATGAAGCAGTATGTCATGAAACTCTATTTATATTTTAATAATAATAATAATTGATTGGACTTGTGTAGCGCTTTTCTGGGTACTCAACAGAACAAAGACAGAGGGGGGGCGGGAGGAGAGGTCATGTGTTGTGGTCTTTGTTGAACAGGAAGGTCTTGAGGATGTTTTTAAACGAGTGAAGAGAGTCAGAGTTGAGGATGTTTGGAGGGAGAGAGTTCAGAGAGTCTGGGCAGCGATGATGAAGACTCTGCCCCCCAAGGTGCTGTGCTTGGTCTTGGTGATAGGGGACAGGAGATCTGAGGCGGTGAGATGGGGAGTGGCGTTTGAGGAGGTCGGTCGGGTACGAGGGGGCGAGGTTATTGAGGACTTGAGCAGGATCTTGAAGTGGATCTGGTCCAGTCTGGAGGTTCAAAAGGCGTGGAGGAGGAGAGAGAGGAACACTTCTTTCAGAGCGGTGGTTTCAACAACCACTGCTCTATTATTCACAGAGATCAGAGATTTAAATGAAGAGGCTTGTTGCAGGTGTGAGGGCGGCTGTGAGCCAACAGAGATGATAAAATGTGGAGAGCAGGTTTTTGTACTGATGAGTGGTGACATGCAGCACTGTGGAGACTAGCAGCACAGAAATACACTGCACTGCTGTTCAGGTCGGCTTCTTTGATTGTTAATGTGCAGGTCTTGTTTTCATTTGCATCCCCTCCCATCTTCACCTTCACATCCTTCTCTAGGGTTGGATCCGTGCGGTACATATATCCCAGGAGCGTCATCTGTCTGTCTGACTGTTTGTACCAGAGGATAACATAATAGTCTTTAATTTCATGTCTACAGTTGAGTGTGGCTGTTTTCTCTCCTGGTTTGATGTAAACGTGAGCTGGAGTCTGGGTGACCTTTTTACCAGGAGAGGAACCTGTGGAAAGACGAAGACGTAAACAGAACAGCTCAAACAGCAGCACTTTAAAACACTTTCAACAACTAAACCTACAAAACAGCTATTTTAAGAACCTCTAGAGACATTACCTGACACCAGAAAGATGTTGAAATGAATGATCAGGAATAAGATGATCATGTTGTGTCTCCTGTGTCAGAGCAGCCACTAAGACGTCCTTTCAGAAAAGGAGACAGAGTGATGAGGTGGGAGGAGTCAGAGCTGCTTCCTCCTCCTCTTCACATCACAGTCATCATGTCAGCTGTCACCACAGGTTTGGTAATAACGCCCAATAAGTTGAAGAGGCTGTGAGCTGTGTCTTAGAGATAAAGGGAGGTTTTTGTACTGATGAGTGGTGACATGCAGCACTGTGGAGACTAGCAGCACAGAAATACACTGCACTGCTGTTCAGATCCACTTCTTTGATTGTTAATGTGCAGTCCTTGTTTTCATTTGCATCCCCCTCTATGCTCACTTTGTCTTTGTCTTCAGGATAATCAAATGTTACATCCATGTATCCCAGGAGCTGCATCTGTCTATCCTCTAACTGTTTGTACCAGAGGATTTTGCTATAGCCACTAATTTTGTGTTGGCAGGTAATTTTTGCTGCATCACCCAGTCTCTTGATCATGTCAGCTGGAGTCTGGGTGACTTCTTTGCCGACAGAGGAACCTGAGGAAACAACAACACACAATCACAATTTGTGCAAAAAACAGTAAAACAGGAAGTAGATTTTCAAATTAAGACGACAATCTGTAAAAAAAACTTGAATACTTTACCTGAAACGATGAAAAGGTTAAAGGTGATACAGAGGACGATGATCATGATGTGTGTCTGACTGAGTTTAACATCAGTCTACATGTGTCAGAGTTGATGTCACAGTAAACTGGAGGCTGGGGTTCAAAAGGAAATCCCTCCTTTTGAGCTTTTAAAGTGGGCGGAGTCACAGTCGTAACTCAACGTAAGAACATCACGTCAAACACCACGTCAAAGCGATGGCGAAGGCTCTGCCCCCCAAGGTGCCCTGCTTGGTCTTGGTGATAGGGGACCGGAGATCTGAGGCAGCGATATGGGTAGTGGCATTTGAGGAGGCTGGTCAGGTACGAAGGGAAGAGGTTATTGAGGACTAGAGCAGGATCTTGAAGTGGATCTGGTCCAGTCTGGAGGTTCTAAAGGCGTGGAGGAGGAGAGAGAGGAACACTTCTTTCAGAGCGGTGGTTTCAACAACCACTGCTCTATTATTCACAGAGATCAGAGATTTAAATGAAGAGGCTTGTTGCAGGTGTGAGGGCGGCTGTGAGCCGACAGAGATGATAAAATGTGGAGAGCAGGTTTTTGTACTGATGAGTGGTGACATGCAGCACTGTGGAGACTAGCAGCACAGAAATACACTGCACTGCTGTTCAGGGCGGCTTCTTCAATTGTTAATGTGCAGGTCTTGTTTTCAGCTGCATCCCCTCCCATCTTCACCTTCATCTTCACATCCTCCTCTAGGGTTGGATCCGTGAAGGACACATATCCCAAGAGCTGCATCTGTCTGTCTGACTGCTTGTACCAGAGGATAACATAATAGCCTGATATTTCATGTCTACAGTTGAGTGTGGCTGTTTTCTCTCCTGGTTTGATGTAAACGTGAGCTGGAGTCTGGGTGACCTTTTTACCAGGAGAGGAACCTGTGGAAAGATGAAGACGTAAACAGAACAGCTCAAACAGCAGCACTTTAAAACACTTTCAACAACTAAACCTACAAAACACCTATTTTAAGAACCTCTAGAGACATTACCTGACACCAGAAAGATGTTGAAATGAATGATCAGGAATAAGATGATCATGTTGTGTCTCCTGTGTCAGAGCAGCCACTAAGACGTCCTTTCAGAAAAGGAGACAGAGTGATGAGGTGGGAGGAGTCTGAGCTGCTTCCTCCTCCTCTTCACATCACAGTCATCATGTCAGCTGTCACCACAGGTTTGGTAATAACGCCCAATAAGTTGAAGAGGCTGTGAGCTGTGTCTTAGAGATAAAGGGAGGTTTTTGTACTGATGAGTGGTGACATGCAGCACTGTGGAGACTAGCAGCACAGAAATACACTGCACTGCTGTTCAGATCCACTTCTTTGATTGTTAGTGTGCAGTTCTTGTTGGCATTTGCATCCCCCTCTATGCTCACTTTGTCTTTGTCTTCAGGAAATTCTTTATCTCCAGTCATGTATCCCAGGAGCTGCATCTGTCTGTTCTGTAACTGTTTGTACCAGAGGATGGTGTTATAGCTACTAATTTTGTGTCCACAGTAAAATTTAGCTGCGTCACCCGGTCTCTTGATCACATCAGATGGATCCTGGTTGACCTCTTTGTCGACAGAGGCCCCTGTGGAAACAGCAGAAAACACAATCCCAGTTTGTAAGAATGAGAGGAAATAGATTTTAAAAATCCTTCATTAAAATGTCAAATTTGGATATCATTGAATATAATGTTCTCCAGAGTACCTGAGACGATGAAAACATTCAGAGTGACACAGAGGAAAATGATCATGATGTAGTTTCTGACTGAGTTTAACATCAGTCTGGTTATTGCTTCTCTTTCTTCATCCCAGTTTACTGTGAGCTCGTCTGCTGACTCTTCCTCCTCTCTTTAAGGAAACGCCTCTTCTTCCAGTTTCACAAACACCACCTTTTAAAGTGGGCGGAGTCACATTGTACCTCCAGTTCTTTACATGAACAACATCATATCAGACACCAACACACACCACAGTTTCATGAAGGGTATATACTGCCACCTATCAAAGATAGTCACACAGACCTTTAGTCTTTTTAAAAACTACATATTTTATTCCCCATAAGATCAGCTGACTTTGTGACCTGCCTGAAGTAACACTGTGCTCAGTTTCTTATATCATAACTCGTTTATTACATTCTGTTATCTGTACATTTGACCAGTGGGGGTGCTGAAGGGTGGAGCGGGAGTGGGTGAGTAACCGGGTCAGCTGAGTTCTGGACATGTTGGAGTTTTTGGAGGTCAGTGGAGGGAAGGCCGTAAAGGATGCTGTTGCAGCAATCCAGTCTGGAGGTTCTAAAGGCGTGGAGGAGGAGAGAGAGGAACACTTCTCTCAGAGCGGTGGTTTCAACAACCACTGCTCTATTATTCACAGAGATCAGAGATTTAAATGAAGAGGCTTGTTGCAGGTGTGAGGGCGGCTGTGAGCCGACAGAGATGATAAAATGTGGAGAGCAGGTTTTTGTACTGATGAGTGGTGACATGCAGCACTGTGGAGACTAGCAGCACAGAAATACACTGCACTGCTGTTCAGGTCGGCTTCTTCAATTGTTAATGTGCAGGTCTTGTTTTCATTTGCATCCCCTTCGATCTTCACCTTCATGTTCACATCCTTCTCTAGGGTTGCATCCGTGAGGGACATATATCCCAGGAGCGTCATCTGTCCGTCTGACTGCTTGTACCAGAGGATAACATAATAGCCTGATATTTCATGTCTACAGTTGAGTGTGGCTGTTTTCTCTCCTGGTTTGATGTAAACGTGAGCTGGAGTCTGGGTGACCTTTTTACCAGGAGAGGAACCTGTGGAAAGACGAAGACGTAAACAGAACAGCTCAAACAGCAGCACTTTAAAACACTTTCAACAACTAAACCTACAAAACACCTATTTTAAGAACCTCTAGAGACATTACCTGACACCAGAAAGATGTTGAAATGAATGATCAGGAATAAGATGATCATGTTGTGTCTCCTGTGTCAGAGCAGCCACTAAGACGTCCTTTCAGAAAAGGTCACAGAGTGATGAGGTGGGAGGAGTCTGAGCTGCTTCCTCCTCCTCTTCACATCACAGTCATCATGTCAGCTGTCACCACAGGTTTGGTAATAGAGGCTGTGAGCCGCTCTGTGGTGATGAAGGGAGGTTTTTGTACTGATGAGCAGAGATATCCAGCACTGTGTACACTGACAGCACAGAAGTACTCTGCGCTGCTGTTCAGTTTGAGGTCTTCCATTTTTAACGTGCAGGTCTGGTCCTTGCTTGCGCCCCCCTCCAGCTTTATATTCTGTCCTTCCTCTGGGTTTCCAATTTCGTAATTCATATACCCCAGCAGCTGCATCTGTGTGCCGTTTGTCTTCTTATACCAGAGGATTAGATCATATTTAGTGTTGCTGTGTGAACACTCTATTTCAGCTGTTTCTCCTGGTTGATGGTAAATGTTTGCAGGAGTCTGTTTGACTTCTTCACTTGAAGAGGAACCTGTGGAGAAGATCACAACATGAGAGAATGAGTCCTCATAAAGACAAAGCACCAACATGTCCAGACTTTCATTAGGTTACCTGAAACCAGAGTGACACTCAAGGCGAGGCAGCAGACGAAGATCTTCATGCTGAATTTAAGATCCCTCTTTGTTCTGTCACATGTCCGTACAGTCCTGATTCCTTCTCTCTGAGTGAGCCCTCGTTTCAGTAAACCATGGTGGGAGGTGTCTCAGTACTGCTCACAGCTGAATGAGCATGAGCGGTTAAACACTCCCACCTCCAGAAAAGGAAACGATTAAGGTCAGCATCTTTCCCTGGGTTGGGTTCATTTGGATTTTTCTGGTTCTTGTTCTTGTTTCAAGATCAAAAGTTAGTCTGCCTTTAGCGCTGGGACGTTCAGGCTCTTAAGAGTGAATTGTTAACTCTGACAAGAATGTATTATTCATAGAAATAAACATTACTCTTTCTTAAGATGGATCAATGAGGAAAAATAACAACCAAATCTATGTAAGGGATAATGTATGGTTAGCAGGTCTTGTCTCACCCTCTCAGAATACTGACAGGGTGAGACAAGACCCCGACTACTAACTTAACCCTCCTGTTATGTTCCTTTCCCAGGAACAGCAATAATGTTCCTGGGTCAGTTTGACCCGGGGTATATTTAATTATCCAAAAGTGTCAGAACCCAAAACAATCCCAATAAACATTCTTTCAATCTCTTTATTAACTCCATTATTAACCATTTAAATCAATATTTAGTGCATTGGTGTTCTTTAATCCTCACAGATCAAAGTTCAATGAGGATAACTCACTCGTTTTTATAAGAAAATTCATGTTAAAACTTTTTTTAATGTACATTTGAAAGACCTAAATATAAATACAGTAGTTCTACATGACAGAAATTTTTGTTTATTTTATTTTACATTTTGAATTTCTTTCATTTTATTAATTTCTTTTTAGATTTATGAACTTTAAAATGGGTCAATTTGACCCGCAACATAACAGGAGGGTTAAGATACCAACATGTTGGTAAAAACATTGATTGAAAGATTATTTTATTGATTTCAAATGATTTATGTAAACATCCATCCATCCATCTTCCTCCGCTTATCTGGGTCGGGGTTGTTCTGCCCTGCAAGCAGTTCATGCTGTTGAGTTAGCTGAGAGCTAGGGAGCAGAATCAGTGGATCTCAGCATTGCTGGACAATCAGTTGTAATCCTTTTGATTAAGCCCATCGCAAGCATTCCCTTTTTACTCCTTTTGTTTACCAACATGCTCATCAAGAGTCTGAATTAAAACTGGAGCTAGAACGCTACATCCTGACTCTCATGCTGTATATTCAGGGAGTTTGGCTGGCTGTCTAATTTTGGGTAGGCTACACCATTAGGAGGACAGTACAGGGGCCTCGGGGGCAGCAGTCTCAGCAGGGAAGCCCAGACATCATCTCCCCGGCCACTTCCACCAGCTCTTCTGGGAGGATACCGAGGCGTTATCGAGGCCCGAGTGTCTGGGCTTCTCTGCTGAGACTGCTGCCCCCTCTGCTGATGTATGTTCATTCTACATTCTTGTAATAAAATGTCAATTTCTTCAGCTGAAAAATTGTTTTTTCTTGATCTTCTCTCAGTCACACCGGTACCACTCCCCATGTTAATTGTTGTTTATGCATAGTAGGCATGCACAATTCAAATTGGTTGGATCAGGGTTTTCCAGGAGATTCCCTGGACATATGACGTTTTGCACCAGCCTTGCCTTCATGCGCAATTAGTTAATTGGCCAATTATTTGCAGTCGTGCATGCGGCTAGCGCCACGGCCAAATAGGCCGTTCCATAACGGTGCATTAAGACTAATGGTCCCGTTTGTGTAATGGCTGGACGTGCATACAGGCCCTGGTTTATCATCACCTCCATCAACATGTAGCTATGATTCAATTTCAGACAGAGTGGGTCAAAAGGGAAGGATCCCTCCTCTCATACTCTGCAGAGGAACCCTGCACCCTCCAGCTATCTGATGCCAGGCAGCTGGAGGGTGCAGGGTTTGTTGTTGTTTCTGTGGTGTTCGTGTCGTCTGTCTGCATCAGAGCAGGTTTTTGTTACAGACTGAGGGTTTGTGCGACACTGTGCGTCACTGGCAGCACAGAAATACACAGCGCTGTCCTCTGATCCTCGCAGCTTCAGAATCTGAAGACTCGACAGACTTCCACCAACACCGCTCACATTGTACACGCCAATGAATTTATCTTCCACAACTTTTAAAGTGTATCGAACATAGGCGAGCAGAACCATGTCATGTTTCCCAGCGGACTGTTTGTACCACTGGATCATATCAAAGTTAGAGTTTGAATGGTTGCAGCTTAACGTCACTGTTTCTCCAGAGGGTTCGATCAGCGCTGCAGGACTCTGATCGACTCTGTTCTTTGAGAGTTCTGCAAGAAAGAAGCAGATTCAGGGTTAGAATAATGAAAAGTGCTGAGGTCCATTTCTTGAGTTTTCTTAGTGTTTACCTGTTGAACAGAACACCAGAGCGTGCAAGAGTACGAGGAGTGTGATCATGATTCAAACACAGAGGAAAACTAAACTGTAGAGATGCTGTGAAGTGGCTGGATGTAGAGGAGGAGGAGGAGGAGGAGGAGGAGACATACTGGGCCGTCACACGCCTTCAGGAGTGGATGTGTGCTTTGGATGTCACGATTTAGATTCATGAATCAGTCGATCAAAGGAGCCTTCAGTTTCAGGGAATAGAAACAGAACAGAAAGATCTGAACTGGGAGAAGGCCCCCGGGGAAGACCCAGAACTCGATGGAGGGATTATATCTCCCGCCTGGTCTGGGATCACCTCGAGATTCCCCAGGAGGAGCTGGAAAATGTTGCTGGGGAGAGGGATGTCTGGGTCAATTTGCTTGGACTGCTACCTCCGCGAACACACGAAAATGGATGGATGGAAAGATCATCCTGCCCTCCTGAAGACAAATTCTTTGGATGTTCTGTATCCAAAAATGCTCCTTGGATCTGAATGATTCTAAATAATGCCGAGGTCACGCTTTAAGAGCGATTTTAGCTTGATCCAGCAGACTTAGGGTTTCAAAGATGCGAGCAATGCTGGGAGGTGGAATTATGTGGCAGAGGAACAGTTGTTGAGCTCTAACTTCAACATCCTCGCCTTCATTTGGGAGGACCACCACAGACTGTAACAAATGAGGCATGTCAGGTCTCATCCAAGCGGCAACCTCCGGCTGCAAGAATTGAAGCCAATTCGGAGGTGTTAAAAACTGCAGTTCAGATGGAGCAAAGGAGCAAATGAAGACCTTCAACCTGAGCCTAGTGTACAGGTTTGGAGCTCCCCCTGCAGATAATGAAACCACTGATGTCTTTCATTCATTTATTCAACAGTGTGGTATTTGTGCAGCTGTCTGAGTCCCCTGTATCACTGTGTTCACTCACAGCACAGTAATACACTCCACTGTCTGAAGGCTCCAGCTTCTCCACCGTCAAAGATCCGGTCTCAGCTTTGTCCTTCTTGGCAGGAAATTTGTCCTCAGTGAAGCCGGTCCAGTACTGATGTGGTGGACTTGGGGTGGTGAGAACTATCTGCTGCATCATCTCCCCGGGCCGCAGTCTGAACCAGTACATCTGATAATAACTTACACCTTTCGTGTGACTGCAGTTGAGTGTGGCAGATTGACCCTCTGCCGCCCACAGCAGAGGGTCCTGGTCCACATCACTCCCATCGATTCCACCTGTGGAAGGTAAAATCACGTCATTAACAGGTCTAACATCTCGTAGTATAGAGTACGGTTCTCCTTGAAGTGTGCAGCCGTATAAAGTAGAGTACCTATAATACAGAGCAGAGCTGCAGAGAGACTGAGGAGACCAGCTGTGATCATGGTCGAGTTCAGAGCCGAGTGATCTCAGAGAGCAGAGTCAGTGAGGGTCTGTGTGGTGGGAGGAGAGTCACTGAATCATCTACAGATCATGTTCAGAAACATTTACTTCTATTACAAAGTCTGCTGCAGATTCTTTTCATCTGATTCAATTGAGAGACCTGCAGTCAATATGAGAGGTTATCATACAACATTTAATATGTTATGCTTTTTTGGTGCTCGGCCAATCGTATTCGACCAGAAAGAGGCGTCTCTGATCGTCCCACATGCTTTGACTTTTGATTCATCTTAACTACGGTGGCCCTAGAGGTCAACTACACAAACCACGTCAGAGAGAGAGGTTAGGTGTCATATAGCCTTGCCCCTCTTCTTTTCAACGCCCTCACGTCGGTCGTGATGATTGGTCGGGCGTGTAGTCTGTCATACATTTCAATCCCTCTTGATCGGGGCGACAACAGACTCTTAATATTTGAATACTCAGATTAAAAGTTGAAACCAGAGAGGCAGAAACCTCTGATTTCCTGCCGCATGTTGCACTCAGACGCAGCTGTACTCCTCCTCCTGACAGTGAAGTATCAGCTGATCATCTCTGAGGGTTTTTGTAGGGAAGGAGAGCGACTCTGAGTCACTGTGCCTACTAGCTGCACAGTAATACACGCCGCTGTCCTCCGCCTGTCTCAGCTTCAGGACCTGGAGCTCAGATTTCACCGCGCCATCTCCGGTCATTTTGAAATGTGGTTTGAATTCCTCCTCATAGACTGGGTTTGTGTACTGAACATATCCAATGAGGTGGAGCTTGGAGTCGCCCGTCGGCCGCTGGTACCACAATATGACTTTAAGTGAACTGACTGAATGATTGCAGCTGATACTTGTTGAGCCATTAGGACTTCCTATGATTGACGGAGGATCTTGATCGACTTTATAGCTCAGTGATCGACCTGGAGGCAGAGAGAGAAGACATTAGAGACGGATGATGACGGACTGTGATTCTTTTACAGCTCGAAGTGAAACCTACAAGAGAAGCCGAGCAGCAGCAGAGTAATCCTGATCATCATGATGTCCTGATCTCGCTCTCTGTGTCTGTGAGACTGAAGTGACATGAGAGCAGCTCAGAGGGGAGGAGACAGAGGTTTAGATTCAAGGCGCCTCTATTGAGTATGTTTATTTTCTGCAGTTGTCTGTAGCTAAAAAGAGAGAGACATTTATCAAGTGAAGAAATGGCAAATATTTAATCCTGCTGAATACAACTCTCTATCATAATCTTTAACATACATCCTAATCGATCCCTAAAACATGCAAGATTCCATTCACCTTTACAGTTTACGTCATTTTAAGGATATCCTCTCAAAAAAACACCAAGTAATGATCAAATAGGAAGTGCTAAATCAATACAAACGTAAAGAAAAGTGAAGTAAAATTAAAGGCTCTGTAAGGAGTTTTCATGTCGTGTCTTTCCTGGTTGAAGACTACATTTCCCATGAGCACCGTCACCCTCTGTGGTAAAGATGTGTCACAGATCTTCTTTTTAATCCTACTTTTCTTTGTTCAGACAACTTTTAGTGATGAGATGATGTGTTGATTCGTAGCTACGTCACATTATGAACTGTAACGTTTCAACGACTGAACTTTGTGAACTTTGTTAGCTTACAAAAGGTGAGCAGACACTAAAATTCATAGAAACAAATAATGTGATGTCTAATAATCTCATTTGACTCTGCAGGTCATGACGAGGCATCAGTGTAAGAGTGAGGCTTTTTCAACATCAGTTTATTCCAGTCATACATGTGAAGATATATACGACTGAAAAATTACAACAACAGGCTTTTTTATTTTTCATCACACTTCACATCAGAACCTTTTGTCTCCCTGGGGCAAAAACTCTGTGTTATGAAAAGAGCAAATGAAGACCTTCAACCTGAGCCTAGTGTACAGGTTTGGAGCTCCCCCTACAGATAATGAAACCACTGAGGTCTTTCATTCATTTATTCAACAGTGTGGTATTTGTGCAGCTGTCTGAGTCCCCTGTATCACTGTGTTCACTCACAGCACAGTAATACACTCCACTGTCTGAAGGCTCCAGCTTCTCCACCGTCAAAGATCCGGTCTCAGCTTTGTCCTTCTTGGCAGGAAATTTGTCCTCAGTGAAGCCGGTCCAGTACTGATGTGGTGGCATTAAGGTGGTGAGAACTATCTGCTGCATCATCTCCCCGGGCCGCAGTCTGAACCAGTACATCTGATAATAACTTACACCTTTCGTGTGACTGCAGTTGAGTGTGGCAGATTGACCCTCTGCCGCCCACAGCAGAGGGTCCTGGTCCACATCACTCCCATCGATTCCACCTGTGGAAGGTAAAATCACGTCATTAACAGATCTAACATCTCGTAGTATAGAGTACGGTTCTCCTTGAAGTGTGCAGCCGTATAAAGTAGAGTACCTATAATACAGAGCAGAGCTGCAGAGAGACTGAGGAGACCAGCTGTGATCATGGTCGAGTTCAGAGCCGAGTGATCTCAGAGAGCAGAGTCAGTGAGGGTCTGTGTGGTGGGAGGAGAGTCACTGAATCATCTACAGATCATGTTCAGAAACATTTACTTCTATTACAAAGTCTGCTGCAGATTATTTTCATCTGATTCAATTGAGAGACCTGCAGTCAATATGAGAGGTTATCATACAACATTTAATATGTTATGCTTTTTTGGTGCTCGGCCAATCGTATTCGACCAGAAAGAGGCGTCTCTGATCGTCCCACATGCTTTGACTTTTGATTCATGTTAACTACGGTGGCCCTAGAGGTCAACTACACAAACCACGTCAGAGAGAGAGGTTAGGTGTCATATAGCCTTGCCCCTCTTCTTTTCAACGCCCTCACGTCGGTCTTGATGATTGGTCGGGCGTGTAGTCTGTCATACATTTCAATCCCTCTTGATCGGGGCGACAACAGACTCTTAATATTCGAATACTCAGATTAAAAGTTGAAACCAGAGAGGCAGAAACCTCTGATTTCCTGCCGCATGTTGCACTCAGACGCAGCTGTACTCCTCCTCCTGACAGTGAAGTATCAGCTGATCATCTCTGAGGGTTTTTGTAGGGAAGGAGAGCGACTCTGAGTCACTGTGCCTACTAGCTGCACAGTAATACACGCCGCTGTCCTCCGCCTGTCTCAGCTTCAGGACCTGGAGCTCAGATTTCACCGAGCCATCTCCGGTCATTTTGAAATGTGGTTTGAATTCCTCCTCATAGACTGGGTTTGTGTACTGAACATATCCAATGAGGTGGAGCTTGGAGTCGCCCGTCGGCCGCTGGTACCACAATATGACTTTAAGTGAACTGACTGAATGATTGCAGCTGATACTTGTTGAGCCATTAGGACTTCCTATGATTGACGGAGGATCTTGATCGACTTTATAGCTCAGTGATCGACCTGGAGGCAGAGAGAGAAGACAGTGAGACAGATGAAGACGGACTGTGATTCTTTTACAGCTCGAAGTGAAACCTACAAGAGAAGCCGAGCAGCAGCAGAGTGATCCTGATCATCATGATGTCCTGATCTCGCTCTCTGTGTCTGTGAGACTGAAGTGACATGAGAGCAGCTCAGAGGGGAGGAGACAGAGGTTTAGATTCAAGGCGCCTCTATTGAGTATGTTTATTTTCTGCAGTTGTCTGTAGCTAAAAAGAGAGAGACATTTATCAAGTGAAGAAATGGCAAATATTTGATCCTGCTGAATACAACTCTCTATCATAATCTTTAATATACATCCTAATCTATCCCTAAAACATGCAAGATTCCATTCACCTTTACAGTTTACGTCATTTTAAGGATATCCTCTCAAAAAAAACACCAAGTAATGATCAAATAGGAAGTGCTAAATCAATACAAACGTAAAGAAAAGTGAAGTAAAATTAAAGGCTCTGTAAGGAGTTTTCATGTCGTGTCTTTCCTGGTTGAAGACTACATTTCCCATGAGCACCGTCACCCTCTGTGGTAAAGATGTGTCACAGATCTTCTTTTTAATCCTACTTTTCTTTGTTCAGACAACTTTTAGTGCTGAGATGATGTGTTGATTCATAGCTACGTCACATTATGAACTGTAACGTTTCAACGACTGAACTTTGTGAACTTTGTTAGCTTACAAAAGGTGAGCAGACACTAAAATTCATAGAAACAAATAATGTGATGTCTAATAATCTCATTTGACTCTGCAGGTCATGATGAGGCATCAGTGTAAGAGTGAGGCTTTTTCAACATCAGTTTGTTCCAGACATACATGTGAAGATATATACGACTGAAAAATTACAACAACAGGCTTTTTTATTTTTCATCACACTTCACATCAGAACCTTTTGTCTCCCTGGGGCAAAAACTCTGTGTTATGAAAAGAGCAAATGAAGACCTTCAACCTGAGCCTAGTGTACAGGTTTGTAGCTCCCCCTACAGATAATGAAACCACTGAGGTCTTTCATTCATTTATTCAACAGTGTGGTATTTGTGCAGCTGTCTGAGTCCCCTGTATCACTGTGTTCACTCACAGCACAGTAATACACTCCACTGTCTGAAGGCTCCAGCTTCTCCACCGTCAAAGATCCGGTCTCAGCTTTGTCCTTCTTGGCAGGAAATTTGTCCTC
Source organism: Notolabrus celidotus (assembly GCF_009762535.1). Taxonomy (NCBI): domain Eukaryota; kingdom Metazoa; phylum Chordata; class Actinopteri; order Labriformes; family Labridae; genus Notolabrus; species Notolabrus celidotus. Next base: position 27,248,997 of record NC_048293.1, read on the forward strand.
ACTGAAGCCGGTCCAGTACTGATGTGGTGGCATTAAGGTGGTGAGAACTATCTGCTGCATCATCTCCCCGGGCCGCAGTCTGAACCAGTACATCTGGAAATAATTTGAACCTTTCGTGTGACTGCAGTTGAGTGTGGCAGATTGACCCTCTGCCGCCCACGACAGAGGGTCCTGGTCCACATCACTTCCATGGACTCCACCTGTGGAAGGTAAAATCACGTCATTAACAGATCTAACATCTCCATGAAGTCTCCTTGAAGTGTGCAGCCGTATAAAGTAGAGTACCTATAATACAGAGCAGAGCTGCAGAGAGACTGAGGAGACCAGCTGTGATCATGGTCGAGTTCAGAGCCGAGTGATCTCAGAGAGCAGAGTCAGTGTGGGTCCGTGTGGTGGGAGGAGAGTCACTGAATCATCTACAGATCATGTTCAGAAACATTTACTTCTATTACAAAGTCTGCTGCAGATAATTTTCATCTGATTCAATTGAGAGACCTGCAGTCAATATGAGAGGTTATCATACAACATTTAATATGTTATGCTTTTTTGGTGCTCGGCCAATCGTATTCGACCAGAAAGAGGCGTCTCTGATCGTCCCATGTGCTTTGACTTTTGATTCATGTTAACTACGGTGGCCCTAGAGGTCAACTATTCAAAAATCTAACGACCATGTCAGAGACTTTAAATAAATAGCAAAACCATTTCATGAAACATAAAAACATAAAATACAAAAATTACATGAACACAAACAATTTAAAAATAAAATAAAATCAACAAAAGCTAAAATATTTTTTAAAACAAAACATTTTTTAAAACAACAATATTTAATAAATCCCCCAAAATATTGAACAAATGTAACATTATTAAATTAAAAAATAGTTCAACAAACCAAAAAGCATTTTAAAAATGTTGAAATATTTATATAATATAAAATATATTTTAAAAAGTCTCACAAAATAAATAATTCTTAAAACACTTAAGAAATGTTTTCTTTTTCTGTATTATTTTTTTTTGCATTTCATTAAAAATAAATTCTAATTTCTATAGATTTTTTCTAAAATGTTTGAATTATTTTTTGGTTCTCAGAAAGTTTTTATTTTTATTTTTTGAAATATATTTCTAGAAATGTTTTTGTGTTTTAAGAAATAACTTTTTCATTTAGTGTAATATTTTTTGTTTTCAGCAGAATGTTTTTTTGCACCATGAAGTCTGTGTAAAGTTGGACTTCAGGGCCACCATACTTTATTCTTCATGAATATTTAACTAGAAAACCGTGTTATATATTTATATATATTTTTAAAAAGTGCTTATTTTTAGTGTGTATTTTACGACTTATGTCTATGCTTGGAGACAGGACGGTGGATCAAGTAGGGAAGAGAGAGTGGGGATTGACATGTGGCAAAAGGCAGCAGGTTGGAACTGTAGATGTTGTCACTTGTGTCCTGAAAGGAGGTCGAACAGCTGATAAGATCTGTAAAGGCTCTGTTTGATGGAGGCTGCAGGTGTTCATGAGCCTGAACGTGTCGTGTGTCTGCAGACAGACTGAGGAGAGATTTTGTACTGACTTAAAGGGAATCTGCAGCACTGTGCTGACTGGCAGCACAGAAATACACTCCACTGTCACTTAATGAAAGCTTAGAAACAGTGAGACTCGATTTATCCCGTCCATCTCCATCAAAGTTGATTTTCCCTTTCACGTCTTCCTCGAGATTTACATAAATTGTATTCAGATATCCCAGAAACTTCAGAGCTCCATGTTGGTCTTGTTTGTACCAGAGGATACGATCATAACTAGAAATGTTGTGTGAGCATTTGATCTCACTGGATACAGATTCATGAAGCCTCTTGATTATAGAAGGAGGTGTTTGGTTGACAGTTTTGCTCTGAGGGTCACCTGTGGAACAAAAATAGAACACTTTAGATACTGGAGTCACAAACTGTACAACAAGTGTATTCACTTTAACATCCTTTTCTCACCCTCAATAGTTGGAAGATGACTGAAGCCAATTATGAAGAGCATGAACATCATGTTGAAGACGATCCACCATGAGCTTTCTGTTGAAGAGTCGTCAATACTGATGGTGAGCATGAGAGCTCGTCACTGTCACGGCAGAAAGAAGAGGGCGGTGTCAGTGATCAATGTCACAGCTCACTCTGCAGAAAAGAGCATGGTATGAGTGTCTCATTTGTTGAAGTATGTCGTCCCCCCCTAGTGGTGGGAAACACACAGTTGGTGCATTCAGTGAATAATGGCTGTCTGAGGCTACCCAGAGATTTTAAAGTTTTATTGCATCAAGAATTTACAAATTATGAGTGATGAAGTGTTAGATTTTTGTTCTACTCTTAGAGCCCCCTCCACACCATAAGACCTGAGTCTCCTGAGCAGAAAGAGTCTGCTTTGTCCCTTCTTGTACAGCGCATTTGAGTTGTCTGACCAGTCCAGTTTATTGTTCAGGTGAACACCCATTCACAATCTCAATGTCCTAATACAGTATTGATTACATTTAATTTTATACACAACAAAAACTATCCACACAGTTGAAACTACCAAACTGTTTTTCCAGAAATAAAAATAAAGGTAATAACAATAATAACTTCGATTTTAATTTTAATAATTTTAGTTGTATCTCTTTTTTTTCCAACAATAATAAAAAAAAAGATAATAAAACCACTGATATTTTAAGTAAAGAGAAAATTCTGCTGTATTGAAACTTTATTTTAATTAAAGAATGTTAAAGTAATGTCTGAAGAAGAGCATAAATACTTTTTTTGCACTTTGTTTGATATTTGTTGTGAACTGAAGACAATTTAATAAAGTTTTTTTTTTTCAAACACTCGTTCCTTCCGTTCTTTGAAGTATTACGTCACGTAGTAACTGCTTGCTTGTGTTGCCATGGGAACATTTTGAGCGTCTCACAGGAGCTGACTTTCTTTCGCTAACTTTCATCCAAACTGACCATAAAGACTCATTTCCTCCTGACTGCGGGTTATCAGAGTGAAATAAGAGATGGTGAGAGAAACAGTTTATATTTATTATTATTAATAATGAAAATAATGTTTATTACAACCTTTAATATACCGTCTGTGGGTCCAACTAAGCTAACAGCTAGCGCTAGCTTGTATGGTTTTTACACGACATTTGACCTTTGACTCATCTGTCATGTTTCCATGGAGCCTTAATATTTCATTTCCATGTGTTATCATCACATTCAGAGGGAGCTCAGGCTGGGTTTAATGCTCCTACAATGTTTTTGTAAAGACAAACTAGCCGGGCAGTAGAGTAGAATCAGTTATAACCTTTTATTTGTATTATTTTGGTCAAACAGCCCCCCAAAAAAGGCTCCAGTAAGAAGCCTCCCAAGGTGAAGACCCCCACACTGATAGACGGCCTCAACAAGGACGAGATGACCAAAGAGCAGGTCAGAAAGTCACGTGTTTGAAAGTATGAAGTGATGTTTAAGGTCACATGAACTCAACATTGGATCAATCTATTTATAAAACACCTATTCCAGATTGATGGACAGACCATTGCAAACCTGAGCTGTAGATTAACCTGCACCTTTAAGTTTACACACATATATATGCATCTGATGTGTCTTGGCCATAGACTGTATATACAGGTGCAGCTCAAAAAATTTGAATATCTTGAAAAAGTTCAATAGTCACTCATTTCAGAAAGTGAAACTCATATATTATGATGACTCATATACAGTGACATATTTCAAGCCTTTTTATTGTGATTTTGATGATTATGGCTTACCGATCACGAAAAAACAAAATTCAGTGTCTCAGAAAATTTATATCACATGTGAGAATATAGGATACAGGTGATGGAGGGGAGGCTGTGTATCGTGGCTACATCTGTTCCTTCAGAGAGAATAATGTTTGCTCCAGTCTGGTTCTGGTTCTGTTTGCTTGTATTTGGTTTTGGTTCTGGTTCTGTTTGCTTGAATTTGGTTCTAGTTCTGGTTCTGTTTGCTCGAGTTTGGTTCTGGTTCTGTTTGCTTGAGTTTGGTTCTGGTTCTGGTTGTGTTTGCTTGAGTTTGGTTCTGGTTCTGTTTGCTCGAGTTTGGTTCAGGTTCTGTTTGCTTGAGTTTGGTTCTGGTTCTGTTTGCTTGAGTTTGGTTCTGGTTCGGTTCTGGTTCTGGTTTGGTTCTGTTTCGGTTCTGGTTCTGGTTCTGGTTCGGTTCTGGTTCTGATTCGGTTCTGGTTCTGGTTCTGGTTCTGGTTCGGTTCGGTTCTGGTTCGGTTCTGGTTCGGTTCTGGTTCGGTTCTGGTTCTGGTTCGGTTCTGATTCGGTTCTGGTTCTGGTTCTGGTTCTGGTTCGGTTCTGGTTCGGTTCTGGTTCAGTTCTGGTTCAGTTCTGGTTCTGTTTGCTTGAGTTTGGTTCTGGTTCTGTTTGCTTGAGTTCGGTTCTGGTTCTGTTTGCTTAACTTTAGTTCTGGTTCTAACCCTAATCCTAACCCTAATCCTAAACCTAACCCTAACCCTAATCCTAACCCTAACCCTAATCCTAACCCTAACCCTAACCCTAATCCTAACCCTAACCCTAACCCTAACCCTAATCCTAACCCTAACCCCAACCCTAATCCTAATCCTAACCCTAACCCTAACCCTAACCCTAACCCTAATCCTTACCCTAACCCTAACCCTAATCCTAACCCTAACCCTAACCCTAACCCTAATCCTAACCCTAACCCCAACCCTAATCCTAATCCTAACCCTAACCCTAACCCTAACCCTAACCCTAATCCTAACCCTAACCCTAACCCTAACCCTAATCCTAACCCTAACCCTAACCCTAACCCTAACCCTAACCCTAACCCTAATCCTAACCCTAACCCTAATCATAACCCTAACCCTAACCCTAATCCTTACCCTAACCCTAACCCTAACCCTAACCCTAATCCTAACCCTAACCCTAATCATAACCCTAATCCTAATCCTAACCCTAACCCTAACCCTAATCCTAACCCTAACCCTAATCCTAACCCTAATCCTAACCCTAATCCTAACCTTAATCCTAATCCTAACCCTAACCCTAACCCTAACCCTAATCCTAACCCTAACCCTAACCCTAACCCTAACCCTAACCCTAATCCTTACCCTAATCCTAACCCTAACCCTAACCCTAATCCTAATCCTAACCCTAACCCTAATCATAACCCTAACCCTAACCCTAATCCTTACCCTAACCCTAACCCTAATCCTAACCCTAACCCTAACCCTAATCATAACCCTAATCCTAATCCTAACCCTAACCCTAACCCTAACCCTAACCCTAACCCTAACCCTAATCCTAACCCTAATCCTAATCATAACCCTAATCCTAATCCTAACCCTAACCCTAACCCTAACCCTAACCCTAACCCTAACCCTAACCCTAATCCTAATCCTAACCCTAATCCTAACCCTAATCCTAACCCTAATCCTAACCCTAACCCTAATCCTAACCCTAACCCTAATCCTAACCCTAATCCTAACCCTTATCCTAACCCTAACCCTAACCCTAATCATAACCCTAATCCTATCCCAAACTCTAATCACATCCTCTGGTTCTGTTCTGTGGATATGTTTGCAGTTTTTTGTTAATTTGTACAATAAAAAAGTTTTATTAAAATACTAAACAAAAGTTTGCGGACCCCCAGGGGTCCCAGGACCCCACTTTGAGAACAACTGGGTCAAAGAACACTTCCTAGTTGCTTAGTCTGGTCAGCTGACTATGAAAGCAGCCTGTTGAAGCCCGACATGTGGTCCGTGTTTGTGTCCAGCATCTCGTCTCTCAGTCAAGAAGTCTTTCCTATCAATCAGAGTGAACAAATGTCATCTCAGATTTCCCCTCTCATAGTTTTTAAGAATCTTCTCACGTCATCACATATCGAAAGACTAAAATGTGTTGCTGTGAATCAGATTCAGGAGCACATAGTGCGCCTTCGAGAGGAGCTGGATCGAGAGAGGGAGGAGAGGAACTACTTTCAGCTGGAAAGGGACAAGCTTCACACGTTTCGGGAGAACACAGAGAGAGAGCTGGAGGAGGCCAAAGCGGAGCTGAAAAACGTACAGAGGGACATAGAGGAGGACGAGAGACGCCACCAAGTAGAGATCAAGGTGAGGTTGAGACATGATGTTCTGCTGCTACACATCTGAAGTTAGTGCATGAACTGTTTTTGAGTATCTGATTGTTTTCTCCTCCCAGGTGTACAAGCAGAAGATGAAGCACGTCCTGTGTGAGCATCAGAACACCATCGCTGAGTTAAAGGCAGATGCTTTGGTGTCCACTGAGGCTGTTCAAGAAGAGCAACAACAACTAGAGTCTGGGCTTCATCAGGAAATGAGGACCATCATGGCGAACATGCAGGAACTCGACATTGAAAGCCTCATCAAGGAGCTTGAACAGGTTTGTAGCTCAGTGTATTTTACTCCGTCACTTAAAGAGCTTCGGATTTTAGGCCTCTCTGTACCCTGATATGTTTCACAGTAGAAGTTTTTGCGATCCCAACAGAAACACGACAAAGACATGACTGAAACGAGGAACCGCTTGCAGGAGCAGCTTCGGGGTAAACAGCTGATTGCAGTTTGAGCTCAATTCAACATCTCCCAGAGTCAAAAACATAAAAGCAGAAATGATTTTGTTTAACTCTTTGAGTAGACACTAAAGCCAAGCATCAGACGAAGATTGAGCTGCTGAAACAAGACCTGAAGAAGGGGAGGAGGAAGGAGATCATTGAGAGACAGGATCAGTGGAATTGCCACGTGAACAATCTCAAAGAAGACCACAACAAAGCCATCGCTGAGATTGATACGCTCGTGAAGAGTTTCCATTTCGACAAATCGATCCATGTAAGAAGATCACACTGCTGCCAGAGAAAACTTCAAAAGGTCTGTATCACCAGCCACAGTTTGAGTGGATGATCAGTTTTAACCTCCTCTGTTTGTCTTTTTTTAGAAGACTACGAAGGAGTTAGAGGACACTGTGGAGAGGACGAAGGAGTGCATGGCCTCTGCTTTAGAGGAGAACAAACATCTCACTGAGGACGTCTCCAAAATCAACACTGAAGTTACTGCGATGGAAAGAAAAATGAAGTTTCGTACCGTGACAGAGGTACTTTTTCTTTTTTCTTGATTTAAATACAAAGTAAACTGTTTCTGTTCTGTCTGTTGCTACGATATGCTCTGTAATAAGGCCCAAGGTGAATCTGTGATGCTGTTTTTGGCAGAACAACACTGAGAGGATCAGAACCAAGGAGCTGCATGAACTGAAACAGAAACATGAGGCACTGAAACAGAACTTCAGCAAGGTAAAAGAGAGGACTGAAGGCTGATTTATACTTCTGCATCCAATCAACGGCGTAGCGCGTAGCTCCCGTACTGACGCAGAGGCCTACGCACGTACCTGACGGGCACCTCCTCCAAAATGTAACTACCTGTAGAATCGACGCGGACCGCAAGCCCTGTGATTGGTCCGCTCGGCGGCATTGTATTTCCCACATTTAGGTCATTGACATGACGTGCATATTTTTGTGTCTGAATCCATTATTTTGTTTTGAAATAATTAGTTTTTTTAAGACAAACATCAATTGATTCTATAAAACCAATTTCAGTACATTCAAATATTGAGATTTATTTTATTTTTAAGTATCTCAAACCCTGAAAATGTCAGGTGGCGCAACCGTCCGAGCAAGTGAACTGACTTAAAACACTATAAAAAATATATTTTAATAAAAATAAATTCAAATTAAAACACCATGGCAGGATTTTACATCTAAGAGCTTTGAAATAAACGTCAGTTCATAAATATCAACAGTTTAAAGGCACTTAAGGTTATTAAAAACTTTGTTCTCAAATGTCAGGGTGGCACCACCGTACTCATGGAGCTTTTATTTTGAAAGTAAGAAGTTATAATGGACTTCAACATATGAAATCATTCAGAGGACCCTACTCATTGTCATGGCTGAGTTAAAAGGTTTGTAGATGTCTCTTAAATAATAATAGAAAAGCTTTTATCAACTTATAGGTGGACGGTAACACTTTCCATGTCAGGTGGTACAACCAACTGTAAAAATTATATTTTATACCTGGCCAATAGAATGCAAAAATCCTAATATATTGTAAATAAAAAATATACTCACAAAATACAAAAGTGTAAAGCACTGTAACCACTCTAAGGGATACTTCCTAAAACTTTCAGTTAAAATAAATGAAAGGTAAGTTCATATATTTGGACAAATATCTGGTTGCGCCACCTGATATTTTTTGGGTGTTCAAGTTAAGAAAAGGGTAAAAAAAACAACTATTTAAACACTTAAAAAAATGTAATGTGTTTAAACAAGCCTTGTTAGAAGACTTTATTCCAGACACAAAAATATGCATTGCAACCATTCTGGAAATACTTAAAAAAAAAGTGTATTTAAATTTGCAGCACTTCCTGGATCCCGCTTATCAGCCGTGTATTTCATCTCCTCCTCTCTATTCTATCATGTCTGTATGATAAACAGCAACATGTATCAGCTGTAGATTAACATAACACGCTCTGAATCTCTGTGGAAAAGTAAACACATCGACGCACAAGTATGTGGTGCTCATGTCCACGTCAGCTCCCGCTGCGTAGGGGCGACGCAGCAGTATAAACCAGTCTTGAGTTGCTGTCAGCTTTGTGTACCTGTGAGTATTCCTGCTCATGCCTTCCTTCTCACATGTCACACAGCTTCAGCTTGAGAGGGACGAGCTGTACGAGACATTCACTCAGAGTGTTCAAGAGGCGCAGCAGAACGCCGGTCTGAAGGGCGAGCTGCTGGAGGGGAAGATAAGCTCCATGGCAGAGCGCCTGGAGGACACGCAGACTCAGCTGGACTTGGTGATCTCTGCCTCTAACATGGACCAAACCGCCGTACAGGAGCTCATGAACCAAATCGGGGTTTGTTTGTGCTTCATTGAACTGAATCTCACTCACAGTCTCTGTCCGGTTTCTAAAGAAATCTGTTTGTGCTTTCAGGAAAGTCTTGACTCCCTTAATGATACCATCAAAGACTTGCAGCATAAAAAAGCTCTCATTTCTAAGGCAAGTATCTCTTCACCTCCTGAGAAGTGCTCCATGCTTTATTCAACTACTAATGTTGATTTTAATAACCTCACTGTGTATCCATCAGGCCCGGAAGGATGTGGTGCTGCACTTTGAAGCAACGCAGAGAGCTCTCGGTGTCCCCGTGCAGGAGCTCCGTGTTGAGCCTGACGCCTGACGGAAGCAGTCCAGCTCGGAAGAACCTGGAATAGGAAGTGGGTTTTGGCTTTTCCCTCTAACATTTACACTCAAGCCCCACAACATGATCACATATAAAACTTTCATTCAAATCATACTTTCATTGAATGTAAGCGTTGAGTTACAGTTCCCCAAATCTCCACTGGAGTCATTCTTCATAAGGCCCCATTTAATATTCTGAACTTTACAGCAGAAATAAAACATGTTGACAGCCTGATACAAAAACAAATGTGGTCTCTACTACTCCTTTATGAACTCATGGAAGCTGAACCAGTGTTACATTTTCACAGCCATCACTCACTGCAGTTAGTTTAAATCTTAACGTTCAATATAATCAAATAATATACAGATTTTCACTCGTTTTTTAGTGTTGACTTTTCAGAGTTTAGAGCTGATTTGAACCCATAAAATAAATAGTTTAACGAGTAGAGTGAGAACTTTGATATGAAACTGAAATAATTCTCAATCTCTTGCTGGTTTCATCACATGACAATCATATGACGAGTTCATGAGTTCATCCAAACTCAAGGTGTTTAAATGTGAAGCACCTCTGTGAGGGACTGAGAGGTGAATCAGTCATTCACAGGACTTACACCGCCCTCTAGAGGAGGAAATAAGTAACTACAGAGGAAGAGAGCGCACCAGATTAGCAGAGTAAAGTAGGAACTGTAAACGTAGCCAAAACTAACACAAACAAGTCTTCCAATGAGAGGCACAGCTGACTTGATTGACAGGTGGGAACACTGTAGCTGTTGGCGAGGAGGCTCAAAGCCCGCCTCTTTACGTCACAATCGCTCGACAGCAGCACTACGGTTACTGCCGACGATTGGCCTCAAAACAGGATACTACAGCCGTATTTTATACAGTCTATGATGTATACTGAGGTTTTTGCTGACGATCACTTCACCACATCAAACTCAAGGTTTGGAAACAAACTAATGATAGTAGAGTAAAGTGCTGGGAAAACAAAACAACATACTGAAAGGTGCTAAAACGCCTCAAGTAAAGTTGTAAGCACCAGCAGGATCAGGAAGTACTTGAGTGTGGACTCATCTCTAAAAGCACTCTCTTCCACATACGAGGTAAAAAGAGACACAGGAGTTAAAATCAGACACTCTGAGTACACACTGCTTCACTTATGAGTCACTGTCATGGGATGCATGGAGCTGAATCCAAAGTGTTGTGCTTCCTTAGAAAATAGAAACATGGGGACGAGTCTGCGCTGAGTGATGAGCTGCAACTAAAGACAGCTGACTTCTGGCTAACAATAGAAACTATAGAAAAATGCTGTAAAAGATCTCTCCTGGCTGCTGGGTGTGACTCCTACGCTTACAGCAGTGTTAGTGTTAAAGTGATAGAACACAACACTGATTACTTTACCTTTAAGATGTTGGTGTTAGTTAGACCTACAAACTCTCTGCCTTTCAGAAGTCAACAAAGCAGTCTGCACCGGTGTCTTCAAAGTCAAACTGCCCTTGTGTCATCCTCTAATGTGTGTGTGTGTGTGTGTGTGTGTGTGTGTGTGTGTGTGTGTGTGTCAGCAGTGGTGCAGTGGGTTGTTAAAAATAAACAATCTTCAGATACATCATCACCTGAAAACAAAATGTGTTCTTTCTGTTTTAAGTTGATTGATCAGATTGAAAAGTGAAGAGTGTGTTTGGGTTTTATTTGGTGAAATTGATAAAAATATGAATCCAGATTTTACTGGAATTAAAGAAACATCTTTAACCTTTTGATTATGTTTTTTAAATTAGGTTAAATGCTAAATCCCAAAATAGAATACTCTCATTTATTGGGCAGTTTAGACTTTTCCTGACGTTGTTCAAAACACTCACTCGTGTTAAACCTTATCACGGTTCAGTTAAACTACATTTATCATTTGTTTCACTCTTCACTTTAACTCTTGTAACCATTGCTGCTATGACTACTGCTAAAACTACTGTTCACCTCTGCCTGTTGATCAAGTCAAGTCAAGTCAAGCTTTATTTATAAAGCACATTTAAAACAACCTCAGTTGACCAAAGTGCTGTAAAGATATTAAAATACAATATAATCATACACAATATAACAATAAATAAAAACAATAAAAGAATAGTAAGAGCTCAATTCAGGAAATAAAAGAGTAAAAAAATAAAGAGCCAAGGATTCTTGTTTAGCTGGGACTGAACGCCAAGAAGAAAAGATGGTTTTCAGGAGTGTTTTAAAGTGATCCACAGACTGTGCAGCTCTAACCTGGAAAGGTAGGCTGTTCCACACCAATGTGGGCTCTTTAGTGTCCTCGGTTTAGTGTCACTAAAACATTAAAACAAATTCCTTTAAGTCACAAAAATGTAAGATGTAATGATCAACAAACCCAAATCATATTTCTGATATTTGTATAGATACCTCTTTCTTTATTTAGATTCCAATATTCCTGTGGTTGTACTCTTTCTGAAACTTTTAAATGTATTCGTAGAAATCTTTTTTGAATATCTAACAAGCAGAAGGAAAACAGCGTGTGCAGTCAGAGATATTTCTGTAGCTCACAGATGTCAGGCGGCAGGTTTCTGTTGAGGTTTGACCTTCATGGTTTCCTGTTTGTACGTGACGGCAGCGAAGGCTACATGTGTTCATGAAGAAGAAACCAAATGTAGAAACTGTTGTCCTAGTTCCAGCCTCCTCACCTATAAAAGATAAACGCTGTTCTAGACCCGAGTGTTTACCAGAGTGTTACATGTTGTAAATATGAGCATATGTTTGTCTTAACCTCAATTCAACTTTCATACAAATAAGCATGCAGCCACTGTTGCTTCATAAAGGAACAACAGAGATGGTAAAACAATAAAAATACTTAAAAATAAGATAAAATAAATACAGTTAAATTAATAAAATAAGTAAGAGCGAAAAGCAAAATTAACAATCAGTTAAAGTTAAATAAAAAACTAAATAAGATAAATAAATGTTTAAATAATTATTATAATAATGCACTTCAGGGATAAATATAAATGACTCCAAATTAAAAGCTAGAGAAAAAGGAAAGTCTTAGGTTTACTTTTAAAAACTGTGTAACCTGTGTTAACAGTCTCATAAAGATGATGATGAAGAAGAACAACTGCTGCTTAAACGAAATCATCTTAGCATGACGTAGATGTTGTTTTAAGGAAGAAGACGACCTGATGCATTTCTTTTTCTATCGTCCAAACATCCCAAACTGACGTAAGCTGCTTTATATGTGTCTGAAACTTTGACCTTAAAGCATCATGTTAGGCTGTTTACATTTGTATTTATTAGTTTATTTGACAGGGGCCATGCAAAACAAAAACTGTCAAGCCAGAGTTAGCTATTAGCTAATTTTCATCTGTGGTCCCTGTGCAGGAAGATGTAAACGAATGTACAATACAAATGATAAAAAACATACTAGCATTTAGAACAATACATAGGCTACTCAACACTGTCCATCACTGATAACAACACATTTTAAATTACATTTCATTGTCTCTAATTTGATGCATTCAGATGATCACATGATTGTTTTTCCTTGAGCCATAATTTCAGTGTACTTTTAAAAACACTGAGGCTTGTACAGTCTCTAATGTGAGTCAGGATTGAGTTCCATTGTCTTGCTGCTCTGACTGAAAATGCAGACTGTCCAAATGCAGTCTTCCTACGTTAAGCTGAACAGTCTCCTCTTGCTGATGCCTAAGATTGTTCCTGCAGAGTAAAACACATTGTTTAAGTGGTGGTGGGGCCTGATCATGAATTAGTTTATACATCAGACACATATCTGCATAACAAAGAAAACTGTCAAAGGTCATTAAGTTATATTTCGTAATGATTTTACAGTGGTGGTAGTTCCTTGGTTTTTTATCCAGAGTTTTCAGTGATTGTTTGTAAAGGGTGTATAATGGTTTTAGAGTGGTTGCTCCAGCCTGAGACCAGCACAATAAGATAAATGAGAAAAAATCATTGAGTGCATGTTCAGTTCAGCAGGGACCAAAGATGAGAAGTGTAATAACTCCTATCATACTGCTAGTTTAGATATTTTTATTTTGAAGAAAAACAAGGACCAATCAGAACCTAACTTCATTCAAATACAATGTATAAAGTCATTTTCTTTTTTTTTGCGATCAATTGTTTTTTATTTCAAAGAGAAGGGCATGACATATTTCAAAGGCAATAGTACAGCAGGTTGTAAACATTTCTCTTTAAACTAGATCCCCCCCCCCCCCCCCCCCCCCCCCCCCCCCCCACCCCCCCCACCCCCACCCCCATATGGCGACAAGTCCCTCCCTCTTATCCCAGCAAGATCTTCAACATTGTTACTTAAAGTGTATACAGCAGTACAGTATGTAATACTCTAGTCTCCTCTGTGTTCAGTAGGTCAAGGTAAAGAGAGTAAAATACAAACAATACATAAAGAAATTAATAAACAAGTATATAAACAAAAAGTCACACATAAGTACACAGTTTTCATCCCAGTAAGTCTTTAACCTTTGCAGCCGCAGAGGTCCAGGTTCGGATTGTTTTCTGACCAGCCCCATGTATTTTTGCTACAGACAACTCCATGTATATTATGTTCAAAAATGTTTGTAGCCACTGGGTCCGCGTGAGTGTGTAAGGAGGCTTCCAGTGCAAGGCTAGCATTTTTTTAGCTGCAGTCAACCCCGCTAATAGAATGCGGGTCTGAGTGGAGGACAGGCTCAGTGATGAGGTGTCGTTAAGAAGCAGCGTTCTAGGCAGACATTGTGATGGAATTCAGCAACAAACTGGACACTGGACACAGAAGACTCAGGAGACTCTGACGGCTTACGTTGAAATAGTTTATGTAGAACTTGATCAAGGAGAAATAACATAACAGTACACAGGCAGGAGAGTGCAGTGCAATGCCAAGTCAGTTCTGACAGACAAAACCCTTGGCATGGTATTTATTCCCTCTGAAGACGACACTAAAGTTAGATAACCATGTTTGGACAATAGGAACACAACAAGTGGGAAGAAGACCTGTGCTCTAGTTCTGGAGACAGTAAGTCGGCCATAACACACAGATAAAGACAGGAGCAGGGGAGAGACCTTGACTACTACCCTAACACTATCTCGCCCGTCACAGATGACATAGGAATCAAGTTACTTTAACTTGACATTTAGACTGAAAGAATACAATAGTTAAACATTCTTATATACATATATATAAGACTATGAAAATTCCACGACAGACATGGTACGTCTATATCCAACAAATCTGATAAGGTGGACGACACTGATTTCCAAAAGGACGCCACATCAGGACACTCCCAGTACATGTGTAAGAAAGATCCCACATGGCCCAGAGAACATAGATCACAAATAGGAGAATGTATGAGCTTCATGAAATATCGCTTTCTTGGTGTAAGGTACATTCTATGTATGAATTTGAAGTGTATAAGTTTATGATCAAGGTTTTTTGATGTTTTATCTAAATTGTCCCAGACAGTTGACCAACATATTTCGTCACTGGATAGATCGAGGTCTCTGGTCCACACTTGATGAACAGTCAGAGGGCCACAACAGGGTTCTAGTATGAAAGAGTAAAGGGCAGAGACAAGGCCTCTTGACCTCACTCCCACATCCAACAACGTGTGTAATTTGTGGGTGGGAAGGGGTATAAAGTCATTTTCTTTTAGAAGATATAATACCTACAGACTGATAAAGTGGCACAGTGTCATTTAAAAAGGGACAAGATTAGCTTTTAGTGAAGGGATCAATCAATCAAGCTTTATTTATATAGCTCCTTTCATACAAGTCAAAAACATGAAAGAAGCAGAAATAAATGAATGGGAAGACATATTACATTTTTAAAATAGAGACTAATGCACACCAACAATAAAATATGTGTGATTAAAATAAGTTAAAGCATCAAATTAATATTAAGAATGTAGATAGTTAAAATAAACTAATTGAAAAGGGTAAGGGTAAGAGTTGAAAGTAAAATTAAGGATAAAAATGTCAATAAAACTGAGTAAATAAATAGATTAAAATATAGATAAAAAATAAGGTAAACAGTTCAAATGAATAAAATAGTAAAACAAAACTAAAATCAATATAATATAATATATAAGTGAATAATATAGATAAGATTAGATATTACTTTATTGATCCCTGGGGGGGAAATTCAGTTGTTACAGCAACCCAGACAGAAGTACAATCAAGAAGAAGATTCAGTAAGTAAAATAAGATACAATAAAATAAAATAAGAAAAATAATAGATAAATAAAGCTAGAATACAATTTAGATATATACAATGTTACAATATAAATTTAGATTAAATAGCAGTAATTACAGGGAGTATTAAAGATGTTTCAGTAGTGACAGGTTGACATGTTGTGATTATGGTTAGTAATGACAGATTAAGCAATAAATAAAATAATATGGGTATGTTATATGACCGTGAGTTGTAGTTACAATAATAATGTAATAAAACATAATATAAGATACTCTTTATTTGTCATATATAAATTGAGTTTAGATATTAGCAATTTTATTTTGAAAGGACTAAATGACAAAGGAGATCCTGTTTAAGTTGTTTTGTCTTGTTTTAGTCTTTTTTCAAAAAGTAAATATTTCAGTCCAAAGTGCATCATGTAACAGAAACAGCTGCTGTGAGAGATGTAACACACACTTATTGTTCTTAGTGAAGCGTCAGTTGACACAGAAATGCCAGTTTTGCAGCTGAGAGATGTACAGCTAGGTGTGTGTGTGTGTGTGTGTGTGTGTGTGTGTGTGTGTGTGTGTCTGTGTGTGCAGAGCTGCAGGTGTTTGTGGTGAACATGAAGGGTTGTGATGTGCAGGCTTCTCTGTGACCACATCCTCTGCTCTCTGCAGCTCTCACGCCTCACTCTGACTCCCTCAGCTTCAGCAGCAGCAGCAGCTCTGAGAAAACAACGCTCGCTTCCTGTCCTCGTGTTCCGTCGCACTCACGGTCTCATATTTATCTCTACTCCCTCTGTTTGAACTACAGTCATGATTTCTTTATTCTTAGGAGGAAAATAACCGTCAGAACCTTCAACATGGAAAAAAAAACCGTCTTTAATTAAAGTGAGAAAGTGAAGTAAGCTCTTAGTTTGTTCTGGGAAATAAAACTAAGCAGCTTCATTTCCTGAGCTGACATTTTGAACATGGTGTGGGTGAGGACGACTGATTTCTGAGAAAAGACTCGGCTAAAAAAAGCTCCAACCGTCTGTGGAAAAACTGACTTTCTTTGTAGGAGGAGGTGTGAGGAGAGATTGTATCTTAACTGCATCAAGTATCGCAGCAACTACGTAACATATCCAGTAAGCTCACTTTAAGAGTGGAGTTTGGATCAGATGTCAGGGAAAATAACAATGAAAGCTTGTTTCTGTAGCGTCAGTATAAACGTTGAGAAAGAGACAACAAAATGATTCAAAGAAGATAAAGTAACTCAGCTTATGAGAAAACAAAGCATCAGGAGTGTTTTTAGAAAACATTTTTAAACTAAAATAAGCAGAATTTGATGCAAAGTCAACATGATATGTTTCACTACATGAAGTAAACCCTTACTTATGTAAAACGTCCTCTTCTGTGCCTCAAATCAACAAGTCAGCTTTAGTTTTATCTAAATATAACAAAGTCAGAGGGTACAGAAGTCTCTGAAAAGACACCCAGCGTGAAAAGTTAAAGGAAAAATGATTAAACAAACAAAAAGATTCTCTTATGAGCTTTTATTGTGAAGAGAAATTAAACATTCAACAGTTTACAACCACAAAGAAGAAGAATTTATACACTTATAATAAATCTACAGAGCTGTTATATTGATGTAAGCAGAAGTTGATCAACTCATGCATCCTCTCAATCCTTAAACTTTAGTCGTAAAAGAAAGTCAGGGAAGTTAGGGAAGTTAGGGAAGTTAGGGAAGTTAGGGAAGTGGGGAGTAAAAGCTTTAAGGGGAAATGTATTTACACGGCCAACAAGATCATCTAACAACCACCAACACATCCGTGATGCTCTGACACTCAGAGATGAAGTTGTGGAGATATTTTATCTACAGACTCCGACATGATCAGTCCTCCTCCACAGATGTTTGATCAGCTCTCAGCTCTTCCGTTTTCCCGCTGCAGACTGCAAGAGACAGAAAACACAACATGTCAGTTATTACTCACTCAGACGTTCACTGATATTAACTTCAACACAGCCTCTTGTTACATGAATGCAAAGGAAGGAAAGACAGTCAGTTAAGAGCAAAATTTCACCTCTGCCTGTTGACACTGTGGTAAAGAGATTAGAATAGAATGGCATGGGATCAAAGAGAATAGAATGGAATGGAATGGGATCAAAGAGAATAGAATGGAATGGGATCAAAGGGAATAGAATGGAATGGGATCAAAGGGAATAGAATGGCATGGGATCAAAGAGAATAGAATGGAATGGAATGGGATCAAAGAGAATAGAATGGAATGGGATCAAAGGGAATAGAATGGAATGGGATCAAAGGGAATAGAATGGAATGGGATCAAAGAGAATAGAATGGAATGGGATCAAAGAGAATAGAATGGAATGGGACCAAAGAGAATAGAATGGAATGGGATCAAAGAGAATAGCATGGCATGGGATCAAAGAGAATAGAATGGCATGGGATCAAAGAGAATAGAATGGAATGGGATCAAAGAGAATAGAATGGAATGGGACCAAAGAGAATAGAATGGGATCAAAGAGAATAGCATGGCATGGGATCAAAGAGAATAGCATGGCATGGGATCAAAGAGAATAGAATGGAATGGAATGGGATCAAAGGGAATAGAATGGAATGGGATCAAAGAGAATAGAATGGAATGGGATCAAAGAGAATAGAATGGAATGGGACCAAAGAGAATAGAATGTAATGGGATCAAAGAGAATAGCATGGCATGGGATCAAAGAGAATAGCATGGCATGGGATCAAAGAGAATAGAATGGCATGGGATCAAAGAGAATAGAATGGAATGGGATCAAAGAGAATAGAATGGAATGGGATCAAATATAATAGAATGGAATGTGATCAAAGCGAATAGAATAGAATGGGACCAAAGATAATAGAATGGAATGTGATCAAAGAGAATAGAATAGAATAGAATGTGATCAAAGAGAATAGAATAGAATAGAATGTGATCAAAGTGAATAGAATAGAATGGGACCAAAGATAATAGAATGGAATGTGATCAAAGAGAATAGAATGGAATGGGATCAAAGAGAATAGAATGGAATGGGATCAAAGATAATAGAATGGAATGTGATCAAAGAGAATAGAATGGAACGTCATACCTCTTTAAAGTCAATTAATCACACGGCCTGCGGCCACGTTTTAATGACGTTTTTCCTTTAAGGGTAAGTTCTGTCTAAATACTGAGACTAACAGGTGGTTGAAACAGGACAGGATCAAATAAGAGAAGAGAGCGTGTTTTGGATCCACAGTGTGGTGAGGAGGTGAAACATAGACATGATGTGAAAACAGACCTTAAGCTTCAGCAGCAGCAGAGCCACGAAGCCTCCGTACAAACAGCTCTTGACGATGAGGACGGTGTAGCAGAGTTTGGCGCTCTGTGTGACCTTCAGGTAATGCCCTGCAGACAGTTCAAACATCAGGATGAGATTCAAAGAGATTCAAACATCCAACAGAACACAATGAGAGCGTGTTGTCTCAGATACTGTGAGCTCTGTGAGGATAAACACAGAGCAGTTGATGCACTGTGGTGCAGAACTGACAGAAACAAACACTCACCTCTGACTTTGCCTGGAGAATAAAGAGAAGAATCAGACAGTTAGCATGATTTTCAAACAGAGCAAAGATCCAGATGAGATTATTTCTGAAGTTGTTCTGAACAAACCTTCTTCCCCAAAGACGGAAGCAGTTTCATTGATCCATTTTGTCCCGTTAAAGAAGCTGACGGTGCAGATGAACTCATTCTCCATTTTGTACCACTTGTCAGCAGAGACACTCAGCCTGCTGCTGATACTGTAGGTCTTGCTTCCCTGTGGCTCTTTCACGGCGCTGCTGTCAGTGGCCACACCTGAGCTGACTCCTTCAGAGTTTAAAAACCAGGAGAAGGTGACATGGTCCGGGTAGAATCCACTGGCCACACAGACGATCGTCTTCTTTATCGTCTTCTTTTTCTGGTCTTTCTTGTCTTCACACTCCTTTTTTGAAGGATAGAAGACTGTGACATTCGGTGGAGTGACCTCATGTCCCTCTTCTGCAAAGACAAAGGACAAAAATCAAAACATAAACCTGGATTTGACTTGAGTCTTCCGCAAAGACGAGGGACAGAAGTAAAGCTGCTTACAGATCTACTGAAACTCAAGAACAACACAGAACTCTGATGACCATGAGAGGTCTTCAGAGCAGAGTCAGGACATCAACATCAGGGTGGACACACATTTTGAGAGAACAGAATCAAAGAGTAGAGAACGGAACCAAAGAGAATAGAATCAAAGAGAATAGAATCAAAGAGAATAGAATCAAAGAGAATAGAATCAAAGAGAATAGAATCAAAGAGAACGGAATCAAATATAATAGAATCAAAGAGAATAGAATCAAATATAATAGAATCAAAGAGAATAGAATCAAAGAGAATGGAACCAAAGAGAATAGAATCAAAGAGAACGGAATCAAATATAATAGAATCAAAGAGAATAGAATCAAATATAATAGAATCAAAGAGAATAGAATCAAATATAATAGAATCAAAGAGAATAGAACCAAAGAGAATAGAATCAAAGAGAATAGAATCAAAGAGAATAGAATAGAATCAAAGAGAATAGAATCAAAGAGAATAGAATCAAAGAGAATAGAATCAAAGATAATAGAATCAAAGAGAATAGAATCAAAGAGAACAGAATCAAAGAGAACAGAATCAAAGAGAATAGAATCAAAGAGAACAGAATCAAAGAGAATAGAATCAAAGATAATAGAACAGAATCAAAGAGAACAGAATCAAAGAGAATAGAATCAAAGAGAATAGAACAGAATCAAAGAGAACAGAATCAAAGAGAATAGAATCAAAGATAATAGAATCAAAGAGAATAGAATCAAAGATAATAGAATCAAAGAGAACAGAATCAAAGATAATAGAATCAAAGAGAACAGAATCAAAGAGAACAGAATCAAAGAGAACAGAATCAAAGATAATAGAATCAAAGAGAACAGAATCAAAGAGAACAGAATCAAAGAGAACAGAATCAAAGAGAATAGAATCAAAGAGAACAGAATCAAAGAGAATAGAATCAAAGAGAACAGAATCAAAGAGAACAGAATCAAAGAGAATAGAATCAAAGAGAACAGAATCAACAAGAATAGAATCAAAGAGAATAGAACAGAATCAAAGAGAACAGAGTCAACAAGAACAGAATCAAAGAGAATAGAACAGAATCAACAAGAATAGAATCAAAGAGAATAGAATAGAATCAAAGAGAATAGAATCAAAGAGGATAGAACAGAATCAAAGAGAACAGAGTCAACAAGAACAGAATCAAAGAGAATAGAACAGAATCAAAGAGAATAGAATCAAAGAGGATAGAACAGAATCAAAGAGAATAGAATAGAATCAAAGAGAATAGAATAGAATCAAAGAGAACAGAATCAAAGAGGATAGAATCAAAGAGAATAGAATCAAAGAGAACAGAATCAAAGAGAACAGAATCAAAGAGAATAGAATCAAAGAGAACAGAATCAACAAGAATGGAATCAAAGAGAACAGAATCAACAAGAATAGAATCAAAGAGAATAGAACAGAATCAAAGAGAACAGAATCAAAGAGAACAGAGTCAACAAGAACAGAATCAAAGAGAATAGAACAGAATCAACGAGAATAGAATCAAAGAGAATAGAATAGAATCAAAGAGAATAGAACAGAATCAAAGAGAATAGAATAGAATCAAAGAGAATAGAATAGAATCAAAGAGAACAGAATCAAAGAGGATAGAACAGAATCAGAGATTCCATTCCAAATTGCTCCCTTTTGTTGTTAGATATCAACAAAAACATCCCTCACACGCTGAGTACATTTAGGAACTCTGTAAGGTTTTTCTTCCCCGGACAACTCTGATTTTCCATTTTACACAAATAAAACTAAAGAACAAAGAGTTACACCTGGACTGAAGAGCTCTGAAAGAAGAGTTTTTCCTCTACAAAGACCCGACATGTTTATTTTAGCCCGTAAGAATGACACTGAAGATATCTGGAATGCTTTGACTCAGAGGAATTAAAGGACAGATATCTAAAAAAACCTGATCTAAGTATTAAATGTTCAAACTTCTTGTTATAGCACACATACAGAGCAATCCTCAACATCTTTTTCTCTTGCTTATTGATTCTTTTCTTTACATTTTCTCTCTTTTCCTTCACTCTTAAAGGTAAAGTGACGCTGTTCTGTAAGAACGTACGAACGTGAGAGACAGATTAAAGTTGCAGAGTTTTTTATGCACGAACCAACAAAGTGCATGACACTGCAGACAGGACACATCCAGCAAACACTAATCTTAAAGAACACACACTAATCTGACTTTTATGGCACATCAGGCGTGCAGTCATGAGAATATAACCTTGAATTTTCTAACACATGAAAGTACAAAATAAGTGATCTGATGCATTAATTCTCTGCAGATTAAGAGTGAAAACAACAAGCAGATTATTTTTGAATCCTTTCCTTACCGAGCACTGTGAGTTTAGTTCCAGCTCCAAAGTAAGCAGGGTCGTAGTTGTTCACACTGACACACGGCTGCAGTTAAAACCTCTCCACCTCTCAGCAGTGAAGCTGAACACTCGGTCTTTAAACTTCAGATTCAAGTTCCCTTAAAGAGCATGAGATTAACCACAAACCCTGACCCTGACCCGACCGAGTCTCAGAGCAGTTTGATGATTTATTATTTCAGTTTTTGTGATGGTCTTACCTAAAACAGTGAGTTTAGTTCCAGCTCCAAAGTAAGCAGGGTCGAAGTTGTTCACGCTGACACACGGCTGCAGATAAAACCTCTCCACCTCTCAGTAGTGAAGCTGAACACTCGATCTCTGAGCTCTCATTTTAATCTTTCAATCCTTCTGCAGAAATGCTTTCACACACTTTAACTGCAGATATTTAAGTCAGGGTTTTACTTCTTCAGGACGTGAAATAATCAAATGATCCTCAACTTGAAGCAGATTTGCAAACACTGAGAATAAAACTTTCACTCTGCCAGATTCAGTAAACTCTGGACTTCATCTTTAGTCATGTTCAGTAAGTTTGGCTTGTCTTACCTAAAACAGTGAGTTTAGTTCCAGCTCCAAAGTAAGCCTCTCTCTGGTTGCTCACAGTGTTTCAGTGAGCTGATAAGAAGTCAGTGTGAGAGGAATAATCCGGGCTCACAGCCAAATCTTTAATTCATGCTCCACTTTCACCGCACCACTCTCAACATGCTGGATTTTACTCCCACTAATTTACCTGCTTTAACTTCTTTAACACTTTATTTTCACTCATTTTCTTTAAGAGGATAAAATCAAATGTCTTCATGCTGTTTCTAAATGTTGTCTCTGATCATATCACAGAAATAAGAAGCTGGTCAGGTGAAGCTGGACTCCTTTTCTTACCTAAAACAGTGAGTTTAGTTCCAGCTCCAAAGTAAGCCTCCGCATACGAGCACAGTGACTTTCCTCCGTGACAAGAACTCTTCCTGATATCTCTCCTTTTTCTGTGCTACTTAGAAACTATTCCAACTCTTTATCTCTTTGACATGTAGAGAATTGAATGCACTTAAGCTCCCAAAAAGTCAAACCTGTCCTCACTAAAGTTTACCTCTTAAACATGTTTCCTTGTTTTAACTTTTTAATGATTATTTAGACTTTAAACAGATGAAATCGAGGTTTAATCATCGATGTTTCTGAGTTTGTTTTTGGGCGATTAAAGCTTCAGAAGAGTCAGAAACATCTCAACAGAATCAAACCTGAACTATATTTAAAGCTCTTTAAATGTTTTCTTACCTAACACAGTTAACTTTGTTCCTCCACCAAAGTAAGCCTCTGCACCACCACCACCAGAGTCACAGTGAGCTTCATCTGTGCTCAAAACAAGCCGCTGCTTCACTTTACCTCTTTAACATTTCTCCCTTCTTCTCAGTGACCTTCACTCTTAAATGTTCCTTTTCTTTCAATCCAGAGTCCACTTTTTTCTGCACTAACGTCCATTTTTAAAAGTTTAATGTAACTCAAATGTTTCGCTTCAACAAGAAACCTGCTTCTTCTTCTTTTACGTCTGTTATAGATGAAGTTATCAGACGTGGTTTGGATGTTTTACTCACCGAGAACAGTCAGTTTAGTCCCAGGGCCGAAGTAAGCTTCGTACTGACACAGTGCTTGAGCTGAACGTCAAAAAGTTTGAGCTCAACCTGAACTTTAAGAGTTCAAGAATCACTTCTTTCATGTTTTTTAAAAAGTGTTCTTCCTGCAGAAATTATGATTGAACCATAAAAACAAGAGATATGTCTTACCTAACACAGTTAACTTTGTTCCTCCACCAAAGTAAGCCTCTTCAGAATTAGAGTCACAGTGAGCTTCATCTGTGCTCAAAACTAACCAACACACCTCTCACTGCACTCTTTGAGTGACTAGATTTACTTTCCATGTTAAATTGACTTGTTTTGCATCCAAACTCATCTCACAGAGGAACAAAGAAGATACAGGTTGGATGTTTTACTCACCGAGAACAGTCAGTTTAGTCCCAGGGCCGAAATAAGCTTCGTACTGACACAGAGCTCGAGCTGAACGTCACAAAGTTTGAGCTCAACCTGAACTTTAAGAGATCTAGAATCACTTCTTTTATGTTTTTCAGAAACTTTACTTCCAGCAGATTATCACAGACTCAACATAAATCAAATATGTCTTACCTAACACAGTTAACTTTGTTCCTCCACCAAAGTAAGCTTCATAAGAACCACCAGAGTCACAGTGAGCTTCATCTGTGCTCAAAACAACACGGCCTACGTTGACCGACTTTACCGTCTCACAGAACAAACATTTACAGGATTACACTCTAGCTATATAAATAAATA